>NC_092423.1:41052694-41203587 GCF_036169615.1 Heliangelus exortis
CTTCTGCTATGCAAGAAAGTCAGGAGCTGTCATAAAAGCCTGGTGTGAAACCATTTATAATGAAGTTTTGCATTGTAGATAATACGAGAGGTTTTGATGATTTTAGTGGTTTAAGGAGAAAGAAATTGGAAGTGCAGGTCTAGCAGGAGAACTTTCGCAGGGGTGAAGATCAATAATTTTCCTTTGACAGCAAAAAAGGCCCTTTAAATAAAAAAAGAAAAGAACTGTGAAAGGCAGAATGTGTTAATTTAATACAGGGATAAAATACCTGCAAGGTTTTCTTTTATAAAAATGCTTGTATTTTAGTCATTAAAAAACTAGTAGAGTTTGCCTCTTAGCTTTTACCTTAGTCTGAATCATTTATATTTGAGAATGTCTGGTCAGAATCAAATCTAGCAGAAATTACTACTGTCCCCAGGTCGGAAGGTTGGGGCTGAGGGCTATGAAGGCAAAAAGGAAAACTTAATTACTGCACAGTGATGATGCCAAAGAGATCTCTTAACAAGGGAGAAGTCATCTTGAAAGTTGGTCAGGTCCCTGTCTGGTTTAAATGCTACACTGGAGGTTGGGTCAGTTCTCAGTTGAGGGTCTGGAGATGAAGCAGGCCAGACCCCTTATGTTGTACCTAAAGTCATACTGCTTCTGGTGAGCCCTAAGAACATCAGAGGCAAAGACACCATTCATTTGGGGCTTGGCAAAAAGTCATAGCCATGTTATGAAATTAATTGAAACTGGTAGCTCTGTAAGAATTCTGTCTACTGGAGATCTGGACCCCTACAGCAGTGGGATCAAGCCACCAAGTGTGAAGGGAGAAGACAAACCATGCTGTGAAAGTGACACAGCTGTCTAGATCCTCTTGCTCCCCCGATAGAGCTCTGTCTTCATGTTTTCCTGGAATGTGTCTCATTGACTGACCAGCTAATTATAAAACATATACAGTTATCCCAAAGCTGCTGTTTCTAGTAGAAGAAGAGAGACATAATTTGTAGGAGTAGCATGAGCCAAGTAGCAGCAGATGTTGTGTGGGTTGGCAACTATGAGTAGGAACTTGAAAGGCAGAACTGAAATACCAGTATTGCTACTTCTTCTGATGTGTTTGCATCTTCCGTTCCTTCAGTGAGAGCCACAGACCACAAGGTCCTTCAGGAACCCCAACCACATCTCCCATCACCAGATGTCTCCCATTTTTTCTGGGTTTTTACTCATCCTCACCACTTAGCACTGTTCTCCTTTCCTTCCTTCCTTCTTTTTTTACAACCAACCTCTAATCTGCAGACTGTTGAAAAACTAGACAGTATCTTCAGTACTCTCTTTTTGTGTTCCTCTGTCACAGCTTGGTTAGGAGGGCTGTTTGTCCATTAATCACTCCTGTATTGCTATTAGAACATAGTCCAAAGCTTGCTATCACAACAGAGCATAGCACTTCTTCCCAAGAGCTGACTCTAATGTAAAAATTGGAGATGGTGCTCTGAAAAATTATTTCTTTTTGAAAGATACTTTCAGGAGGTAGAGCAATTTTTATGTAAGAATGCTGAAAAACTTAAACTATATCTTGATGTACTTGCCACACCTTTGGGTCCAAGAACACATCTCATGCACTGTCTTCAGTTTTGAGTTCCAATATTTCTAGTGCTCAGAGTTGCCATAATACAGTGGTTTTTTTTTTTGTTTGGTTGGGTGTTTTTGTTTGGTTGGTTTTTGGTTGTTTTTTTTTTTGTGAGATTAACATTTTTGTGGGACTGTAAAGAGCATGTTCATTCCCTGCCTACAGGGTGGAAAGATGGATTCACTGAAGACCTGTACTTTGAGGTTATATATTAAGAAACTAAAAGAAAGCTGTTCTTCAAAGCTGCTTTTTTCCCCTTGTGAACTAAATTTACTCTCATGCTGTTAATTCCTCCTTCCCCCGCAATCCTTCTTAACAGACCCAAAGTTCAAACAGTTTCATGGTATTATGGAAGTAGCAGCTTCAGCCTTTTTGTGAGAAGGAGCAGGGCTGGTTTCAACTGAAGCCCAACTACAATTATCACTGCTTTACTGAGATTCCTATCATGCTGCCTGCTTCTACCGTTGGGTGATATTTCATTGTATAGTGTGCTGATGCAGGAGTTTTCTTTCCCACTTTACCATTTTCTGTAAATCCCTGTGCTCAGAGGACACCCAGAGAAAAGAAGAAAAAGACACAACCGAAGACCTATTTGTGAACCATTAGCTGGAATAGATTTCCACCTACTTCCCGATGCAAAGCCTCCTGATGAGGTTTTCTGAGGGCTCTTAAGACTTCCCTTAATAGCTGCCAACCCTGAGCTGCATTACAGCACCAAATGCCTCTGCTTGCTGTGTAGTAGAATAAATGCTATTTCTTGAGAAAGCCTGTCTATGGCATTGGCAAACTGGTGCCAACACACTTCAACAGCAGAGCTCTGCCCTGCCCTAAGCTGGCTGCTGCCTTCTCTATCATGTCCAAGGGAAAAAGGGAAAGAGCATCTGTGGCAGCAGCTACTGAAGGCCAGATGTGCTGTGTGCTGGATGAGGTTGGCAGGGTTGCCAACTGCTGTGGCTTATGTTATCTTGCTGAGTTTTGCCAGATGACTGGCAGTTGGATGTAGGAATAGATGGTTGTAGTATGTAGAATACTTTTGTCAGAGCGGAGATGCCCATCTAAAAAGGAGGCAGTGGAGCAGAATGCACTTGGCATAAATTCAGAAGCTTTGTGCATTAACTGCAGTTGGTAAGCTGATAACATAGGCTTTAAATTGCTGTCACTTTGTTTAGAAGGAAAGGTTTGATCCCATTTGGTATCAGTTGGGGTACATAGCACCTTTTGATTGAGTCTATGTGGTCGGCATTGGAGACAATATATTTTTTTTAAGTAAATTTTCATCCTCTCAGGGACTGAAATAGGAATAGTATTACACCACTGTGAAAGCTCAAGGTTTCTTGTGACATGTCAGTTACCCACATGGAGTATAGCTGGTTCTGGCAGAAAGAGCTTTTCCAAATAACATCAGTTATGGCAATAAGGGAAATTGCCTGTTCCATCTTTTAGATAAGGTGAAAAATACTGATGTGAGTTGTAGCTGTGGCAGCAGCTCACATCACTGTCTCCTGAGCCAGGCTGCGATCATGAGATGACCTTGCCTCTGAAAAGCTTGTGAGATCCTTCTGAAACTAAATCAGTACTCTCTGAAGTGAAAATGTGATGGCTCATTTTCAAGGGCACTGAGGGCAAAAAAAAATAAAAATGGGGTGTGTGTGTGAGGATGGGGGAAATAAATCAATGTAAATAATGTGGCAGTGTTGATGGATCTAATTTTGATGGAAGCTAATAATAAGAAACTTAGGCTTTTGTGTGACAGCATTTGGGATGAATTGTGATTTTATTCCTTTGCTTGAACTTGAGTTTTGATGGAGATATAAATTGCTACAATCAGGGATGTAATCATGGAGAAATCATGCTGTCTGACCTGGGACTGCTAGAGAGGCCTTTATACCTCACCCTCTACTGCTTTTCAATTCCTGTCTTTTTTTTTTCTGCAACTTGCATCCCCCTCCTGCCATTGTCCCTCCTCCTCCTCCTTCTGCCCACAAGGCTCTAGATTCCCGCAGAAACCTTTTTTTAACCCTCTCCCACCCCTGTTTCATAGGATTTAGGGCTTGTTTGCCTCTCTCCAGGAAACATTGCAGTGCAAAACAGAAAGCCAAGACACTGGTTTTGTTCTTACCCTATCATGAGTTCAGAGCCCTGGCATCAATACAATAATGAAACCCTTGTTGGGTTTTGCTCCTCGCCCCATAGGAGCCTTGTCCATGGATTTTGTTTGTTGTTACTGTTAGTGTATCACGGGGGACGCAAAGCCACAAGCTGGAAGCAAAAAAACAACAGCAAAGAAACAACCACAGACAAACAGCATTTGTCAGATCCCTGTCGTCAAGGCGTTTTCATTCTAAGTCTTAAAGCAGCAGCAGTGAGTGTGCATCGTTGCCCCGAAGCATGAAAAGCACCACCAACAGGCAAATGCAAACATGTTGCGAGTTCCTGAACCTACAGCTTCTCCTCTTACTGTTGCATCGCTGTCTGTAGAGATACCTCTGTAATGGGCGGGTGGAAAATTTCGGTCCTCCTACTTGTAGCAAGCAGCAGCTGGGAGGCAACAAGTGTAGGACTTAGAAGTTCAGCCCACTCAGACGCTCACCTTCACCTTCCCCGGGCATGAAGAAAAAGGGCTGCTTAGGGACCTCTGAGTAATTCTTGGGGTGGGCAAACAGATGCAGACCTCTTGCCTGCTGGAGCCCAGCCTGACCACGAGGGAACAGCCCTGGACCTGGTGGTGCTGTCAGCTTCTTGCTGTCCTCTCTGTCCCCCTGGTCCAGAGAAGGGATGTCCCCCCAAGCAGGGCTTGGAGGCAAAGGGATGCCATCTGCTCCCACCTTGCTCTCCTTCTGACTGTAGAGCAGGGTCTTGGGCCACACACAGCTTGCAAATGCTCAAAAGATGGCAAATGTGCTGGGACTGCATGCTCTGACCAGTGGAGCTGTTGGATGGGCAGGAAGACCTTGGGAAGCCATTACCATCAAAACCCCACCCCAGACCCCTGAGATTTGCTGTGGGCAGAAGCCCCAAAGCACACACATGGAGATTTTGGGATACGGTCAATTGGGAAACCTGGGTATGTTGGGAAAGCTGAGTCTAAACCTGTAGGCAGGGGAGGGTCTCTGCCAGCTGAAGCTGTGCTTTTCCCAGGGGTTCCCCAGTCCTTTAGTACTCTCCCAAATGTTTCTCTTCTATTGCAAAGCAACAAGCAAGCATTTTCCTGAGGTCTGTCCAAGGAAAATTTTGTTGCAGTCTCCAGTGTTGAAGGCCTACCTCTAGACAAAAGTTTCAGCACATCTTATGGGTGGCATGTGCAACCTATGTAAATATTTTGAACAGGTTTGGTTTGTTGTTTTTTTTTTGGTGTGTGCATACAGATTGTGTTAGTATTGGTAAGTATTGATCTCCATGCTGGGTGAGGGTTTTGACATGCAGATGGGCCATAGGTAGTTTGATTTAACACCTCATTTTAAAGGACTGGAAATTTTTCAGGGAATCAAGGTTAGTAAGAAGCAGTCTTGTCACAAGTATGTTCTTGTGCCCCATGGAAGTCCAAGGAACAGATGGCAGCGTGGATGAAGGGGTGAAAACTGAACAGTTTCTACAAAGAACAGTGCATCTTTAATAACAATGTTCTGTAAGTGTCTGAAAAACATGAAAATGCCATGGGCTTTGCAAGGAAGTGCTGTATGGGGTGTTGCTGACAAAACAAAGATCCTCCTTAGAGTGTACAGTCATGTATGTATGGGATATGGGAATTTGCAGCAAAGGCCAAGAGCATTTGTCTCAAGTTCTACTATTCAAATATTAGCAAGGCAGTGAGCCCTTCTTTAAACCCCTGTGACTTAGGGGAGCCCTGGGTGTGAATCAGGGTAGAGAGACCAGGGCAGGATCTAAAAGGAAAACAACAGTCTGTCATTAGGCCATATACAACCTCCTTCGATGTCAGTGTTCATCAGGATTTTGTGTTCCCTACTACAGAGAATGGCAGTTCTGTATGGTTAATCTCCAAACTGAACAACAAGAAGAAATAGCTTTTATATTTATCTTAAAATATTTAGATATTTTTAATATATTTTGTATGCTTTCATTTCAAATGGGAAGTGAATGCACCACTTCCCCTGGTAATATGCGAATCCAGAGATTCACAGTGTTTGGTCTGCCTATTCATGATTTATTTGCATTTTAAAATATAGACATAGGCATGTGTGTGATGATTTATTTCTCCTTGTAATTGGATACAGTGATTAAATGAACTTGCATATTATACTTCATTGTTCTTCTGGGATGCTGGCTGCTTTATCTTTAAAACAGCAGCTCCTAATGGAATTGATTCCAGCTCCTATATATTTACTATAATTGGTGATGTGTTTCTAAAAACTGATTTGGAAAATTTCTTTTAAATATATATTCTTATATAAGATGTATTCAGCTAGCTGAAGAGTTGTACACAATCCTTAGAGTCTTTAAGATGCTTTGCTGCCTTTTCTGACAAGCACTCTTTAGCAAAAATAGGTACATGCTCACAAATTTGTAACCTGAAAGAAGGTATAAGAAGCAGAAGTGACTACCAGGCTGCAGCCATGGACGAGTGATTGCAGTCTGAGACTGTCATCACATAATTGATGATTTTCCATAGACTGCCCAGGATTGATATAGAAAAGATCCTGCTGCTTAGTAAGAAAAGAAATTAAAAATGGATTTTTGTAGTTGGCATTAGTGACTAACTAAATAAGCAAAGAGGTTTAATGAAAAACAAAAAAAAACCCAAAAACCCCCTACCAAACAAAAAAACAAACCAACCTTATTTGCAGAAACATAAGATACAGGCATTTAAACCCCACGGTGTCTGTGACTGGTGCTACGCAAACAAAGAGCAAGAGACAGTGCTCTGCCCTGGAAATTTATAGGGCCCACTAAGAGAAGACCCAGAAATCTGGTGCAGCAGAGTGCTGGAAACAGTGGTAGGAAGCCTTGTTAGAGAAACTGGGTATGGACACAATTTACAGAATTTTAAATGAGGAGGATATCTCAGTGATGACAGTAATCTTAGTGTTTGAGATTCTATCTTTTAATCAAAAATCTCAGTCCTACCAGCAGCAGCTTGAGGTACTCTCAGTACATCTCCTTGGCTGAATTATTTTGTCTGCACACATAGATGTGCTTAATGGCAGCCTTCCCTTCAGCAAGATAATAATTTGTATCTCTCTTTTTTTCTAAAGATGCACTTAATCCCATTACTTACAGGGGCTTAATGTCTTTGAGAATTTGCTGCCCTGTTTCAAATTGGGTTGAAATTCTTTAATGGATTCAAAGGGTACAGGAGTACTGGAGAGCATGACTGACAACAGGACACACAGGTCAGTTGCAAAGGCTGTTTTCTTCGGGGCAATGAGAAAGAAGAAATGCTGAAGGAAAGTAGAAATTATGGGGTTAGCTGATTTTGGTGTTAGCTATTTTGAAGAGGTTTGGAAATTTGATAGGGAAAGGTGAGTTGCCGTGGGATCACCATCTGAATCTTAACATCTGGTGGTGTTGGTCTCGCTGGCAGGTGACCAAATGCATTGGAATTGTGTGCATGGGACTGTGGAGAGGTGAGCAAAATGAGAGTGAGGACACCAGGTTTGCACTGTAAGACTTGGCAGGTACCTCCCACCTTTGCCGAGCCTGTGTCTGCCCCCCGTTCTCTGTACACTGGAAAAAATAAAGCACATGTTATACAAACTGTGCTGGCACTTATGGTCAAAAAGAGCTATAGAAATGAAAATGGCAGCAAGCATTAGTTGCAGCCTATTTTATGTGTGAGACATGGTTATGGAGCAGATGAAGCCCAGTTTAATAGAGTATCCTGGTTGTTATTGCAGTTCATAATTCTTACCTTTATCCTAAACACTGCATCAGTTTCATGTATGCTTATGCAGAAAGGTAGGGTTTATATCTCTGTCAAGGAGATTCCTCTGTGCCCCATGAAAGTCCAAGGAACAGATGGCAGTGTGCATGAAGGGGTCAAAACTAAACAGTTTCTACAATATATGGAATGCATTTCTTGCATTAGATGCTTTCCAGTGTGTGCATGAAAGATACAGTATGTCATAGTTTCCAAGTCATAGGACTTGGAAAAGAAAGGTACAAAAGAAAACAGCTGGATTATGCCAGCTCAAAGTTATGCCTATCTGAGAGTTGTATTCTGCATGAATTTTTTTTGTGACTAGATCAATACACATCACTAAAAATCCAGAATAATGTCAAAAGTTAATAGACACCTTTAGAAAATTATCCCACTGGGTTTTCATCTAGTAATTGCTTAATACCTCTGCTTTATTTAACTGAAATAAGGAAGGCCATCAAATATAATCCCTGTGTAATTATGGTACAGCTGAGTCAAGGTTCTGATGCTGAGCTCCCCAATGAGTGAAAATAGTTTGAAATTTATCAAAATAAAGGTGATCATTCTCAAAAGCATAATGCTAAGCTACTGTGTATTGCAATCAGCCAAAGGTTCTTGCACAAGAACAGTTCTGCTTCCACAGAGAAATATGCCCAATGCAGGTATTCTAATACTCAAAAGCAAATGAACTCCTGCTTGTTCTTTGTGTCTTTCTCCTGCTTTTTCTTGGTGTCTTACTCCTGTATGATCTTCAAGCTGTGCAAAAAAGAACTTCTGTTATTTCTTTCATTTTGCTGTCAGTACAGGGCTGTACCAACAAACTTGATGGTTTAAAGTTGTTGGATAATTTTAATACATACACAGATTATGTTCAAGACATTTTTTATTGCTGTCTTCCATAACATTGCAATAATGAGAAAAATTGCCTTTGATTACTTGCTAACCTGTCATTGGAATGATTTGGGTGTCTCAGTATAGCAAGTACAACTTCAGCTTCATAATTTAAGCACATATATCATGCAAATAATTCTACAATTAATGTAGCACTGTGTTTTAACACCACCATCATGGAACTCATTGGGGTTTTTTTGAAACCCATTCACCACATGGGGAAGCAAAATGCAGCTGCCTTATGAGCACTCTTGACACTCTGGTTTTATGCTGTGCTTCACTTCCCCAAGGAGCAGGGAGCAAGGCGGGCACACGTGTAAAATATGGCCCTGTTTGGTTTTCAGGTTCTTTTGGGTGTCATGTCCTCCCTGCTGTCCCCCTCCCTGTAGAAGGGCGTCATTGCTTTGCCTTGTAGGTGTTCAGGTATTGTATAAGTTATTTCAGAGGTACATAAGCAGTGAGCAGACATCAGCCTGAACTATTGCATACCTTGGGGCAGCGTGCTGGAAGTGCATTCTTCAGCCCTGCAGTGAGATTGCAGCATGCTAAAGCCTGACAGGTCTCCTGTGGGGTTTGCATCTTGTATTCTCTCTTCCTTTTTGCCCCCTGCCCAGCAGAGCCTGCAAGCCCCTTTGCTGGGCGTTTGACCTCCATATGTCAGAAGATGTTGGCAAGTGAGATGCTGCTTTTGAAGGTTACATGACACTGGACCACAGCTATAAGACCCTGACCTAGACTGTGTGACCCAATGCACCAAAACATTCCCACAGCTCGACCCAATGCTTTGCTGTTTTGCATGCTGGAAGAAGTCAGTGGTCTGTATGTTAATCTAGTGCATGTTATTGATGCCTTGTGAAAAAGTTTGGACCAAATCCAACAGTTCTTGCTCAGATGAAAATGCCATCATTCCCTCTACGGGCAGTTCTGCCAAATCTACAGAAGCCAGGAGCATTTTGCCAGTGGAAGCTTTGTCGTGCTGGGCTTCCCTGAGGAGATGCTCTGATGTTTACTGCACATGCTCCAGTGCCACATGTTGGGGAGCTTGCACTGCTTAGCATATTTATGGTAATATGGCTCCCAGGGGCAAACAAGATTCTTCTTATACCTCCTTCCCTGGGCTGAAGCACAAAGAAATTCCCCCTTGGTGCTTTGTAGAGGGAAAATAACAGATCAAAGCTTCTTTTGCTAAGCACTTTTAAAAATACATAGTGCAGATTGGCACTTTTCTGTTCTCTGAAGGGACCTATCCTCTCGTTGGTATACAAAGCAGTTAGCAGCAGCTGATGGGACTAAGACTGCATGCACAAATCTGGGCATTGCACCTGACCTGCAGGACTTTCATTGTGGCATTACCCCATGTGGTTCAACTTGCCCTTTATCCATACTATGGACCAGTATGGACCAGTATTCTGGGTCACTATAAAGTAGTTGTCATCATCTGCTGGCCTGGATATTGTCCAAATAAAGAGGATTTTGGAGCCTGTCATTAGGTAGTGAAATTAAAACTTTTGGGGCTAATAGTCTTAAAGTCCTAATTTATTATGTATTTTAAAATACTTCCAATTAAGATTTCTTTTTATATACATATAAATGTTATGTTTTTTTGTTGTAAACAGAAATTTTTGGCTCATATTATCAGAAAAGTCACTGAAATGTTAAAGTACCTCAAGCTGTAGATCCAAAAATTAAGAACTCACAATCTTTTTTGAAGATATTTTTATACTTATATATAACATCAGATGTGAAGGTTACTGTTTCCTAGGAGTAGATTTTTCAATTCACTGATGAGGAAGACATGCCAAACTTGAAACCTGGCTCTTCTTCAATGCTGTACAAGTGCTGGACAGCAAAGATTAAAAGAATGAAGATTAAGTACATCTTCCTTTATTTTACATTTTTGAAATTTGAATGTCTAGTCTAATTTTGAAGTTCCCTCTAGACTCAAATGTGTGCTGAGCTGGTGGACATGGGGAAAGGCTTGAGCAGCCATGAGCACATTTAAGCACCTGCTTGGTAGGAGCCATCTGACAGTGGCAGAGGGGACAGGTGATGCAGCCCCTTGGTGTGCTGAGGATGGCTGTGTGCCATGACTGTGCTGCCACCAGGTAGCAGAATGGCCAAGTGGCCTCAAGGAAGCAGTGACAGCTCTCAGTCACACCTGGAAGTTGTGTCGTGAAGGGGTGCAAGGCTGAAGAGCATTGCATCTCTTTAGCTGCCTGGACAAGATGGTCATGGGTGGGATGCAAAAGAGTCCAGGTGCAAGACAGGAACAAAAACATAGAAACTCGCCTTGCACTTGCTCATATGATGTTCCTTGAGACATGATGGTGACTGGGGTGAGAGGTGTGCCTGCTGCAGGGGAAAACTGGTGAGGGCACAGCAGCATTCCAGGCTGGTACTGTGCCTGCTCTTCTCTACTGCCCCACAAGGCAGCTGAGCCCGGGCAAAAAGATGAAAGAGAACCTTTAAATCTTTTATCTTCCTTCGCACTGCTCCAGGCTGGTTTATTTTAAACACTGGATGGAAAGAGAGGATGGGCTTTTCTCCTAAAGCACTTTGGGAGATGCCTGGTGCAAAGAAGGAATAGCTGCCTTCTGCAGTGAGGTTTGGGTGAGGGCTTCACATGTGCCTTAAAACACCTCAGTCTACTGTCAAGTTTCGCTGTAAGGAAAAGATGAGTGTTTTAGTTGCAGTAGTCAGGAGCTTTTTTAAAACAAAAAGTATAAATATTTTAGAGTGGCTTCTATAGACAGTATTTCTTACCCTTCAAAATAGATAAGGCCTAGTGGATTTATCCAGTAATTTCAAATAACCCCAACCATTATAGCTGCATATAAATCACCAAGGCTTCCTCCTACCTATGGGGAAAAAAAGAGCTTCAGATTTCTATGTGGAAAAATCAGTGCCTCATTAAAGTTAGACAAGTTTGACGTTTGCTCTCTGCCTGTGGTTTCAGGGTCTTTTGTCCCTCAAACAAAATACGAGACTGCTCCAATACATGTGATAGCAGCAACTGGAATGCAACTTTAGGAGGATCTTTGACCTTACCAGACAGAATGCATTTGATTCATTCTGCAGATGTTAAACTACTGCCAGCAATCTCTGGGAGATGACCTTAGAAATTATTCCTAGTTCTGATTTTTGTCCTCTAATAAAAATTCTGGTTGTACAGGTTAAATATCTTGCCCTTCTGTATTTTTTTTTTTCTAACCTAATGCCAGAAATAAATGGCTTGCTCTGTATTCCTTTGTGCATTGATTTCTTGGTGCTTCGGTGGTTAGATTCATAACTACTATAATTGTTTTAATACATTAGCAGCAAATTATATATCGATATTCTTTTTTCCACTGACCTTTCTTTCTCAACATCATTTTCATTTTTTTGTTTCGTGCTGTGTCCATGGTGGCATAGCATTTTCAGAGGATTTGATTTTGGATTAAGGGCTCATCCTGCAAAGTCCTGAGTACCATTGCCATCTGCTGAATGCAAGGGATGTCTGAGACCTCTCAGCACCTTCTCAGGCTGGGAGCAATATCTTGCTTTAAGATCAGATATTAATGATAGCAGTTTGCATGTACTGTTTGTACTTGGATACATGCTGACATTTTTAGTAAATTGCTGTGGAATTACAGATTATTGCAAAACTCCTTTCTTTGGAAAGAGTTGCCTTCAATTTATTTTTCCATTTCTACAGAACAAGCAATTTTCCGATTACAGCTACAACTGGCTGGACATGCATTTGCATTGCTGAAAGGTTTCAGAGTATTGCATAGTACTAAGTGAACCAAAACATGTAAAAATTCTCCATGTAGCAGTGTCTGCCTTCTGGTGTGATTATATTTTTTTCTCATTTTATAGAAAGGAGCAAAGGAAGTGTTTTTAGTATTAAGAACTCTCAGCACTGGAAGGCTGAAAAACTTAAAAATGCTGTGCTGTTGCCCTCATTTAGTTTAATTTGAACTCAGTGAGTGAATCTTGAAAATAGCAAAAAAAGTCTATTCCCTATGGAATAGTAAGTAATCAGCATCCATTCAGACACTGGGAGCTCATCTGTCTGTGCCCAGCTGTAACCTCATCTCATAGGGCTGCTTTTCTTGATGATGGTGAGAAATGCAAGTTTTAACTATTTCTGAGCGGGTATTGCTAACCCCATCAGTGAATATTTTCTTTAAATTATTTCCAGTATGTGCTTTGAAGTCATAAGGTATGTTAGCATTAGTGAACCCAGTTTTTTAGTTATGCAGAAGAAGATAAAAACCGCAAAGGATTCATTTGGCTTGGGATTTTTCCCCCCCAAATACACACAGGAGAATGAACCTCACTAAATGTTTAAGAGAAATGGAAGGTTCTGCCAGGTAGGGATCACCCAGTGAATGTAAATGAGAGCAAATTTTGAGGTGGTTGGTGATTTTAAAATTTGGAATTCTGGCTAATACTGGTCGGTGGATTAACATAAGGGGATGTCAGGAGGTACCCATATGGTCATCTCATCATTTTTGCCATAATCACAATGTGAAATGGCATAGCTAAAGAGTTCTAGAATTTGTTATATGTTGTCTAAAATACATTTATTTCTCCTTCCATCTTGTCTTTCTCAAACAGTCCACCCCCAAAACCCCAATGAGGTGTCATTACTGTACAGAACTCAGAGTTTACACTGATGTTTGAAGACTGTGTGTGTAAACCCCATTCACATTTAATATTGCTGGAGTTCCTACACCCTGCCCACTGATGCATTGCACTCAGGCTCTAACATGCATCTGGATGAAGAGGATCTTATGATCTACTTCGTATGTTTCTGAAAGATAAATTGAGCAGTCAGGACATGTAGCAATTTCCTCAGGTTGGAAAGCAGATAGTTTAGAGAGTAATATTTTTTTATCAGGACATGAGTTTTCATCCTTTTAGTCAGTTTGATTCCCTCATAGTCGTAGTGAAAACCACAACTGCGGTGTAACACTATAAGAGTTGCTGAACTCACATTACAAAATTGTTGTAAGTGTAGTTTTAACCTACTAGTTAACTGTGAATTCCCGTGGCTTGTTCATTCAGGAAATTTATTTTTTCTTCGTCTTCTTCTTTTTCTCTTCCCCTTTTTTCTTTTCAGTCTCCTTACAGGTTCGGCTTCCTGTAGCAAATCATTGGAGAAAGCTGAACAGCTACTTTGCATAAAGTAGAAAAAGACTTGCATTCCAGTACTTTATCTATATTTTCCTATAATCCGATTTAGTGCAGAATACAAGTCTGAAAAATCCTTAAATCTTTCTGTAATTCTGGCATAGCCATTCACAGTGGATTTGTACAGTGCAAAGTGGAAGAGATTTGTGTTTAGAATGATGATAAGTTCAGAAAAAAAAGCAACCCAGATAAGTTGTTTTTCTTTGCAGTTTGACATATTTCACTGTTTGTACCTTCTCCTCAACTAACAGTACATGGCATGGACAGTCTACAGATAAAGGAATGTAGAATCTATATGAACAGTGTCTGTATGTTTATATTCTTTTGTGTAAAGGAAGTTTTGTAAGCTTCCACTGAATTGTAAGAAAAAAGTGTTTTATGCGTTGGATATTTAAGAAACCTTCTTGGTTTGCATAGCTTTGTTTTTTCTTAATATTGAAGTAAGAATGTAATAGCAAAGACAGAACATGGAAACCTGAATACTACTGAGTGGGAAGAGTAGTTTGTGAATAGTTATAAAGTCTGATATGGAAAGAGAATGGTTCTTGTCATTGAGGAAATCAGTTTGTCACCAAAAGTAGGAGGCCTTGTTTGGCTTATTTTTCCTTCTTTCTTTTATTTTGTTATTTATTGGTAGCCATTGAGAAGCAGCAAAACAAAAACTATTGGGGATGTAACAGGGTGATAAGAAAGCCAGGCCAAAGTGAAATTTGTCTTCAAGTTCTCTTTTCTAGGGGATGTAAAGGGATTAATGCCTCAGAACTAGCATTAGAAATGTTTATGTCTGGCTTAGCTGGACAGGGTGTCTAATGTTGGCAATAGCTCAATAGGTATGGTCTGAATAGGGTTTGAGTTATTAAACATGCTTGTAATGTACATATGTGTATGTTTACATTGTGCTTTACCTGTGATGGTCTAAAGACACTGATTAGTGCACCTGCAAGCTATCAACTAATATGTCAGAGAGGTGTATCTATCTAACTCTGGAATATTTCCCTATTTTTCCTTCTTCACTCATTCTGTGTGATGGCTAAACTGAAATACTTGCTTGCTGAAGCTGTCCTCAAATTAATTTAATTTAATTTAAAAAACCCATCTTGTGCTCCATTTGAAAAGGCATTTCCTTTAGATTAAGTATCTTTTTGTGCTCATGTTATGTTATTAATGTGAGACTGCTCCACTGATGCCTTGTTCCACTGTGGTAGCTTAAGAAAATGCTCAAGTTTAAGAAGAATTTACAGGTGATAGACAAGACAACACCATGAAGTGTACTGCCTGTCCCAATTTGTTAAATGTGTGTCATGGATGATTTCTGGCCACAGATGTGTGTTTGTTTCTGTCCTAAGGCTTAGTAATTGATAACCTGCCTAGGGGGTAGAGAATGGAGAAAAGAAACCATTGAAATATTGAATTTTCTGTCTAAACTCATCTGAGAAACTCTTTCTACCCTCCTGGCATTTAAAAACCTTCACTCACACTGAGTTAATATTTGTAGAGTTGCCCTCTCAGAGAGAAAGGGTCTGATCTGGTTAGAGGGGTTAAGTGGGCACGTGGAAAGAAGCAGGCAACTCTGTTGAAGTTTGTGGGAATATACGATGTGTTGTTTGTTCAAATCTGTGACCATTTATTATCTCTGGGACTCAAGATTCCCCTTTCCCACCAGGTACACCATCATTACTATTGGCTGTCATCACCTTATACGTGCATTACAGTCACCACTTCTCTTGTAGACATATTACTTGGTCCTTTGGTTGCCAACTGAAAGCAAATACTCCCTGGGAAATCCACACGTATCAGAACATCCCATCTCTATATATGTGTGGATTTCCCAGGGACTTGTATAACACAGAAAGGTGGAGTTGGTGTCTTTGCTGCCTTATTTCACCTTTTACATGGGGAGAAGGAGGGGAACGCAGCTCATGACAACCTGTCTCAGGAGAAGCTGGTGTGACTTGTTTAATAACAAGCAAGCAGAGTGTCTGCTTTTTTTTCATTATTTTGATGCCTACAGAACTCACGTTCAGTGTGGTGAGATTGCTGCCTAAGGCTGCCCCCAAAGAACCACAAGAGTAGGAGCCCATTGAACTCGTGCTGGTTCTGTTGCATGTTTTAATGAAGCTTTAAAATGCTTGAAATTGCCTTCGAAATGAAGTATTCCATAGCTGCAAGCTAACTGCATACTTTGTAATAATTGCCTAGCCAAATAAAGAAAAACTGTGAAGAACAAAGAGAAATTAGATTGATGGCTAGAAGAAAATGATTAAATAAAAAATTCATGAAGACGAGAAATTAAAAAAAATAGCATAGCATCAGAGGCTTTTACACAAAGACTTCCTTTCCAATGGGAGTTTTTCTTTTCCAAATGTTACTTGCATTTTATTCTCCCTGTTTGCCACAAATGCTAGAAAAACTTTTTCTGTGGGAACCCTGGGGAAGATGGTCACAAATTTATGCAGAAACTGGGACACAGAGAAAATTTAAAAAGCAGAGATATGCCTTTCATTGCTGTTCTGGATGGAGGTATGGTGCACTGTAAATAATTAATTATTTGACTGGAATTGCCCTTTTTTTTTTTTTTCCAACTTTAAATCAACTGTGCCTAAACAGAAAATCCCCAGAAAGATTTCTGTTCATAATTACTAGCCCAAATTAGAGTCCTTCCTCACTCAAATTCACTGCTTTTAGTGGCCATTAGTAGCACAGAATGAAAAATTTGAACAAATTTGCTTTCTCTGTGTTTGCAGGTTGAGACTAGCAAATAATTATTTGTGAGCATGTACTAACACCCAAAATTATCTGAGAAGTGTTCAGTTGTTTGTTTTGAACAAATTATTTTTGAAGAATGAATACACCCTCAGGTTTTGTGTCCTTGCAATGGCATGAAAAAAACAGTGGAATGATTTTTATTACAGTGCATTTAGGGAGGAAACACAGAAGATACTTACAGTGAATAGTAGGATTTCAGGTAAATAACTAGAAACTAGTGAAGTAATTTAAAAAAAAAAATAATGTCATGAGGTAATATCTGGCAATAGATTTTTAATCTAGCAAAAGAAATTTTGTTGCTTACTTGTTGAAATAACTTAGTGGGTAAGTGATGTTATTAATGGACCATGTGTGGAATCCAGACTTTTTGTTCTAAACATTTCTATAGGGTTAAATTTCTGAACAAGATCAAAGACATTTTGAAGAGACCCTATGTGCAAGCTATGGGAATAAAAATTTGTGGAGTTTTTAATTTTCTTAGCATTTCCTCTGCTTTTAGAAAAAAAAAAGAAATCACTCAATGTAAATATATGCGACTTACGGTCAGCATAATAATACACCTTGTTTGGAGAAGGTTATTAGAAGTCAGAGACTGAATGAGATTGAGTAGAAAGTTGGGAAAATAATTTATCTTTGATTTCTTGAGGATCACTGTGCAGTCACATAGTTTAGGCAAGAACTAAAATGTAGTTGTTGACTCCAAGCACAGCAGTTTCCAAATAAGTGTTTGTGAAATCTCCAGCTTTAATAGAGGCATTGTACAATCCAGAAGATGTGCAGCAAAATGAATAGATGACCTTTCAGTTAGAGAACAAGCTGTTCACAGTGTCTTTTCATTTACTGAGACAAAATATTCTTTCTGTGCAGAGGTAATACTTTCCACTGTTTTTAACAATATTGGGGAAATATAAAGAATGTAATTGTTTTGTTTCTGAATGCAAGGGGTTTCAGCTTTATGTTTTCAGATCAGGACTGAACAGATCTAGACAAGCTGTGTTAAATGCATTGATCTAGTTTGATTTATTATTTTTTTTTCCAAACACAATGGAGGTATTTTGAAACTCACGCTCACAGGGTGGGATGTAATTAGCTATCCATCCATAGGATATCCATGGATATCCTATCTGTCTGGCATTGAATGATATATGGCTGAATTCTTATTGCCATCCTGCACTGTGGATATGGGGTCAATAATTTACTGACAAGGCGGTCTAAGGCAGCTGTAACTGAAATTGGTCTAAATTATTGTGAAATTGCAGCCTTGGCATGAAAAGCAACTGGAATGCTCTCAGCTGCATCCATGTACACAAACAGCAGCATGGACTGCAACAGCTTATGAAGAAATGGTGAGAATATTGGGGTATGGAAGTGAGGGCTCAGCCTTTCTCGTGTCAGGTACTATTTGGCTCTCAGTCTTTGCAGTTGTAAATCCACTGTTTAAATGACAGCTGAGTAACTGGTACTAAATAGTAACAACTAGTTATACTAGCAAAATATTTTTCCTCAGCAACAGAACTGGAATGACTTCTGGTATTATTCTGTCTCTGTCCATGTTCCTGTTCTTACCTGGTAAAGGAGGTGGTGTAAACTTTTTCTCTTGTTAAAGGAACACATTATACCTGCTGGAATTCAAAGAAATATGGTGAACAGGAAGAGGAAAAGTTGAGGAAAATCTCACCATTTTGGGAAGCAAGCACAAACATTTTTATTATTAATTTTGGAGTTTAAAAGACCGATACAATTACCTTGTCTGTTTGCAGAAAAGTAAAAATTTTGTTGGCTGTGACCCAAATACAAATTCTATCATAGATCATACATGACATATTTGCAATTTGTTAAAATTGGAAGCAAATTTGTTGAAGATTTGTAGAATAATTTCAGTTGGAAGGGATCTGTGATGTCAATGCTGCTGGAAGCAGGTCCAAGAGGATGAGGATGCACAACGCTTTGACCAGACAAGCCTCTCTTTTGCCCTGTCATTCAAGGGCAAACCCAGTCATTTCATTCTGATATATGTGGCAAAATTTCAAAACAATCTTAAAACTGGTGTGGTACAGTAATGAGAAGTGACAAAGTTACAGCAGGTTCTGAACTGGCAGCGCTGTTTGTCCTTACAACCTGAGGTGACAAAACTGCAATGGGCAGAGATAGTCTGTCCACAACTGCCTTCAGCCCTTTTCTTTTTAACACTGATAAAATCCGTGTGGAATAAGCCAAAACTTCCATAATGTAATTAGAGAAACCTTAGGGAAAACTTCTCAGTACTTATGGTAATGCCCACGAGAGTGGCCAGCTGAAGATTTGAATATGTTTATTTGAATATGTTTATTTCATGGTTCTCAGCTTCTGTATATAGATCTTAATCACAGTACATGGCAATCACAGTTTTCTCTTCTATTACTAAAAGCTGTTCTTCTGAATTTCCAAAACAACTTAGCAGGTGGAAAGTGTAACTGGGTTTGCATGCAGCAGAATCACCCAGGATGGTGGTGTTTGTGATAAGGACTCTTTCTTACTGGCTTCTTTTGTACATATTTGTGTTTGTTGGTTCTTTGAGAGCTGAGGATGTGCTTGCTAAATAAAGGATCTGATCTTTGCACTGGCAACATATTGTTGGTTACTGTTATTAGTTTAATGTGACTTGTGGGCTTTGGGCCTTTTGTTTCTGGGAGGAGGTCCTATTCCTGACATTCACATTAACAGGAACAGATCTTTTCTTCCTCCTCTCACTAATGTATTGTTCCTTGGACTTTTTTGTCTTCCTCTGCAGAAACTCTCCTGGATGACTTCCTTCTCACGTACACAGTCTTCATGACGACTGATGACTTGTGCCAGGCACTTCTGAGGCAATATCCTTTTAATGTGTGTTACACTGGGTTATATATATTGTCAAGCCTTATATCAAAAGTAGCAAATTGTATGCCTGGGGTATTTAGGTTTGCTCGTTGAATATTGATATTATTGAAATAAAACACCTGCGTGATAATTTTGAGGTTGCATATAAAGATGGGGATAAAAGAGAACAATTGCCTAATATTTACTGTGGCATGCTTATAAGATTGGCCACACCTAGGATTTTGGCATCACACCCCAAGAAATGCTTGAATAGGAGACACTTCAGATGAGAGCAACGGGAATTGCCATTATTCCAGAAAAAAACCAAAAACAAAACCAAAAAACCCCAAACAAACAAAAAACCCCACAAAGAATGAATGAAAGAATTAGGATTATTTTCCTGAAAAAAGGAAACTTTAAATGGGGCAACCTTTCAGCTACCCAGAGGAAGGGAAGAATCTGTTCCCATATCAATGCCAGATGGGACATGAGGCAGTGAGATTAAATTGCTTCAAAACAGTTTCATGCTAGATACCAGGAAATATTTTTTTTACATTAAGAAAAGAAACACTGGAGTAGAATATGTGTGAGACACTATTGGAGAATATTGAGAAGAAGAAACTGGAAAATATATTCCAAGGACAACATAGTGTATACTTGAGCCTCTCCGTCTCAGACGACTTCTCAGGGTCGAAGAGTTAAGGTAGACTTGGATGAATTAGTCCAGCTGATCTTTCAAGGTTTCTTTTTCTACAGTCCAGTTATCATAAGGTTTATAATTTTTTCCTTGGTATTAAATTAAAAAGTTTCTTACCAAAGTTCAAGTTATACTGGTTTCTTAACTCAAATAGGTTGTGGAGGAAAAGATTCAAACTAGAAAGATTAAATTCAGATTTGGATATGAGTTCCCCTAGTTGGCATATATCTGTAAATACACACACACACATTCATGTATTAAAATATTTATGATTTGCATAGCTGAGGAATCAATGAACAGAAAATTCCTGCCCTGAAGTTGAATGTACAAAGCTAAAGCTGTCTCTGAATAAGCCTTTATCCAAATCATACACATTTGTGTGTGTGCATATGTAATTCACAAGAATGCTTTAAACATATGTGTAACTCGTAGCAGCAATTCAAACTTATGTCTTCTGTTTTTGTTTAAAAGATGCATAACTATTAAAAAATAACACTTAAAATAGGATCAAAACCTATCCAGACCTCTATGTTAATTCTTAGAGTAACCATAATTACTAATTAATACATTAATACATTTCAGAAGAGAAAAAAAAGAACTATAAGTATTTACGATCTCTGCTACTTTTCTTGTGTGATAGTTTGTAAGTCTAATATTCTGAGATAAAATAATTTTTTAAAAAATTTCTAATTACTTCAATTAGCTACGGAGTACTGGTTGAATGAACTTGTAGCTATCAAATAAACTTGCTTTTCTTTTTTTTCCTTTTCTTTTTTCCTCTTTACCTTTTATGGTGAAAACATAATGTCTCAAGCTAATAAAAGAAAAAATAGTGGAGGGTGGGAACAATGTACAAAGTGGGTATCTTGTTTCATTTGATGTTCTGCTTTGTGTATTCAGAACAATGGTGGAAATAGATTTTTTTCACCTTTTAAAAAAATTTAATAGGGGTATTTCTGCAGATAGTGTAATTTTGCAGGGAAAAAGAAACTGATTTCCTCTGCCTGGGTCTTTTGTTGTTGTTAATGATACATTGTCCTCCTTCCCACAGACATTCACATTGGCATTGGTGTGCAGGACAAAGGTTCATTCCCAGTTCTGCAGGAAAGATATGACTTAACATTATATAATTTGAATTGATTTTACTTTTAGAGACTTGCCTCTCTATAATAGAGAAAAATCCTGTTGGCACAGACGATGAACTGACATTTCTATTACTGAGAATTTAATTCCAAAAACTTCATGAAACTCCTGATGCTCCAGACAGCGTAAAACGTTTAAACCTGAGCCCTGACAAAATTTTCTATTAGTAAACATGATAATTTCCAAGTCTTTTTCACCACTTAATTTTTACATTTCAGTCAGACATGAGTATTTGTTCCTTAACCTACTGTACCTATTGTGCTAAGAACCACCAAGGGAAAGAAGACGACTCTGATGTGTCCTGTAGGAAGCGAAAAGTCTTGCATTTGGTGTCTCAGTGGACTTCTCTCTACAAAGACTGGTTACATGAAGATGAGCATTTAAAACAATTTTTAAAGGTACTAAAATACTTTCTGATGCATTTCAGCACTGTTTAATTAACATACTGTGCCTAAAAAGCCCCAGCAGCAGAATTGATGAAGCATAGTTTTTCATACATAAATTTTCTCCATGAAAAATGTAGTAGAAAATTATTTACAAGTGTCTCCCTTGAATGCCTTAGTCAGTTTAAACAGAAAACTTGTAATGTCAATATGTTCAATGTTAAAAACAATACTTTCTGACCTGAAACTTACAGCACTCTATGGTCTAGAAATTCGGAAAATTAGGAAGGTAAGAAAGCTACAAAAATGTGGAGGTCCCTTGGAGACACTGATTGTCTCTGTCAGAACAGTGTGTACACTCAGTATGCCAAGGACCACAAACACTTTTGTGGCCATTGCAAGAGATGATACTTGGGCTGAGGAGTGAAATGCTATTCCACAGTAGTTGTCAGGTGCACATGGAGAGCAGCACAGCTTTAAGTATTTTTAGTAAATAAAATTATGTCCTTATTAGATAGGATCTTTCTGAGAGTGCCAAACAGTTTTATAATTCCCTGTAAAATTGCATAGAGCCATGTCATTGCTGACCCAAGATCCATCTGATTGTTGATTTTTTAAATATTTTTTTCCCCTGCTGGTTGAAAGATGAAAATATTCGCAAGACTTTGCAGGATCTACACCTTTCCTGATGAGACTCCTTGTCTGCAACTGGAGATCTTAAGGGCCTTTTTGCTCTCTTCAGTCATTCGCTCAAGACAAGGGCATAAAGCATTCAACTGAATTTGGCAAAAGTCTTTTTGGCTTCCTTTTTGTTTGGTTTGGTTTTGGAATAGACCACACTGTATGCAGAAGCATACCAAAGCCTTCAGATTTTTGCTGTTTGGTAGTAGATGTATAGTGCTGTCTGGGAAAGGGGGCATCATTGCATCCATCAGGTTCCACTGCATTGAATGTATCTTGATACAGGGCTTTTCTTCCCCACCATGGAGGTGTGTGACTGTGTATTATCACACAAATTCTCTGCTTGAGGCTTCTGTGGAATATTTAACAGCTGTAGTGTTACTCTTGGTTGAAGTTTTACATGCAAAAACAATATATGGGATTGTAGGCCAGAATAAAGCATGCTGAAGTTTGTGAGTACAGGAGTGTTAACTGGGCTGAAGCAAACCTAATGACTCAGCTCATGTATAATCCCCATTTTCTTGTAAGGGAGAAGCATCTATGTGAAGAATCTGAAAAAGAATAGAGAAAATATTTCCTACACTTTCAGTCATGAAAGATGATTCAGTTTATTAACTCCTTATCCAAAGTAGTATATTTTACATGTAACTGAGGTTCCTGGTTGATGATATTCACACAATTCCTACCCTCACAAAAGTAGGGTTTATTCATTTGTTTAAAAACTAGGAGTATATTATTATTCATTTATGAGAGAGATCAACTCAATTTAAAATGCATGCAAATGTAAGGAAAAGGGAAAGAGTAGATTCTCCATTTTAAAGGTCTGAATTAGAGTCAATTTTGTCGTTACTGTTTTGGATAAGTGATGATGATGTGGTAAGGTCTCATGCTTCAGAATGTGTTCTTCTGACCTAACCCATATTTAATATAACAGCCAAAAGTGTCATTTTAAGTCTTCCTGTTGTAGGCTACTGGCTGTCAACATTTTGCCCTCTTGCCTGATGATGATGCAGAGTGTTTTGCCAAAGGCAAGCTGAATATTGACCAGTCTGGAAATTTAAACAGGAACTTTCTCTCCTCGTGGTTCTTGCATAGATATAATGATGACATTTGTTTTAGTAGGCTAGTGCCTGAATTCATTTAGACCACTAATGTGGTAGATTTATGTTTGAGTTATCAGATGTTTGCAGATATTGTTTTATTTTCCAGACAATATACAGGAATGTATTAGATGATGTGTATGAATACCCCATTCTTGAGAAGGAACTGAAAGAATTTCAGAAGATACTTGGGATGCATCGTCGCCAGTGAGTATTGATTGTGTTTGTGATCAAGTCTTCTTTTATTTAGAGTGTAATTTTTTTGTTGCTGTCATCTTGCTTGCTGCAATTCTGTGGACATGAAGCGATGAGCGATACGACTACTGTATTTCTTTTTACAAATCGTCTTTCTTTAAATTAAAGCTAGATTATTCAATCTTCTCTGATATTTGTTGGGTGGTGTGTGTGGTTCAGCAGTCACTCCCATCAATTTTTTGGGGGATGTAGAGTGATACTTTGTGGAAAAGCTGGCAAAGCTTCCCTCAGGATGTCAGTTCAGGTGGTTCCTTCATTCTCGTTCTGCAGTATGGTGGAGCAAGTTTCTTTTGCAATAGTCATCTCAGGATTATTATTTTAATAATAATTATGGTATTTGTAAAGAATATTTTTTGGCATGTTTTTCCAACAAAGTGAATTTGTTTCCGTGGTTTGTCTGTTGGGGAAATAGTAAGAGCTGTGACCCTGGCTTTTTACCCTGGGGGCCCAAGCTGTGTCTGAGTTTTCCAGTGGCTCACAGGGGCACAACCTTTCTTTTCTTTACATCAGCTGTGCAAGTCACAGAAAAGTTTCCTGGTGGAGTCAAGAGGCCGTAGCTTTCCCTTAAAGAGTACTGCAGCCATTCTGTAGTGACCATTTAATGTTAAAAGCTTTCTGATGTTGTGAACTTTTTAATAGCTAACACTTTCTCTTCTTCGGGGAGAATAATTTGGATTTTCACTTTTGTTTCAGCACTGTAGATGAGTATTCACCGCACAGAAAGGTAATGCAAAAATGATTGTTTCTGGTTGCTAGCTAATTCATGATCTCACTTTCTTGCCCTCTGCCCACTTTACTCCCTTTTCTTGCCTTCTCAATTAGAAGTGACTGATGGCCAAAAACATAACAGGATAAATCAGTGAGGTTAGACCTGCAATGTTGCTTAAAGATTTATTTATTTTTTTCTTCCCTGCTGGTGCAGCCTGGATATCTGCTGCGTGAACTGCCATGCAGTGGCTGTGACATTATTTGCATCTTAATAAGATGCTCTGAGATGTCACCATTCAGGAGAGGCCTGGGAGCATGTCCCCAGCAGGCTGGATAGATGCAGCAACCAGGCATTGGCTATGGCTGTCATGTAGACAGAGCAAAAGGGGGATTTGTTGTGACAGGGATGGAGAAAGAGAGAGGAACATGAGTCTGTCTATTAAACTGGAGGGAGAAGATGCAGTCAGAGCAAGTTGTTAAACAGACTGCACAGAGGTGAATTGCTGTGCTTGTCAAATTTACTGGGCTGAAGCTGAAGTGTGTAATAAGCTTAAAATATTTCTGCAGAAATGTAGAAGACTGAACATGAGATTGTAGTGAAATTGCTAAATAGGCCTATCAGTACATAGGAAATGTATATAAGAATAAGTGCATAAGACATGGCTACAGAGAACCTTGTATTGTGTGCAGACTGCTTAGCCTAGGCATGTCCTGCTTCCTCCAAAATTCCCACCTCAGCCATTATTTAGCAAGGCAACTCCCAGTTCACTGATCCAAGAAAGGGTGGGTGGATTTCCTATAAAGAAACCTTTTTGGCCAGACATATGGGGCTGAATGATGTGTTGTGTGAATTACTGCTTTGTAAAGGGCAAGGATGCAGAAAGTCACTGTTGTATCTTTTTAATTTTCTCCCACACTCCCTCACAGAATAAAACCTTTTTCCACCAGTTCAGTCTAAAGGAGAACTGGCTGCAGCACAGAGGATCCGTGAATGAAACAGAAGAAAGTAAGTATGATTGAAAGATTAGAGGAAAAGCTCAAAAACTGTGAAATTGTACCTCAAGGGCTGCCCATAATATACATATTTTTAAACTGACGTAAATTCCAAACAGCACCTTAGGGCCACAAAAGAAGATTTGACTGTGTAAGGTTACCCTCCCACTTCTATTCTGCAGGGGTTCAACAGTGAAATGAGGTTTGAGGGCTTTTTGTTCCCATCGGATTCCTCCAGCAGCCCTTAGCTGTGCCTCTCAGGAGTGCTGGCAGCCTTGTCAGGCCTTATTCCTGCCCTATTTCATGCTCTAGGTCTCTTGACCCAGATCTTGGATGCAAAAGGTGTACGAATAAGCCTGCCATGTGAAATGGGCCAGGACCTGCTAACTCTGAAAACCCACTTCAGTTCTTTCTGTCCTCGGTAACATCTCTCTGTGGAGTGCACGGTGCCACTTGGGTTTAATGCCAACCATTTCAAAATGCAATTTCCCTTCCTTGCTAGTAATGCAGTAACATGGTGAGGCTGTCACCTCCCATCCTGACTACATGAAGAAGGAGGCAAAGAGGAGGATAAGATCACGTACACATGTGGAGAACCAAGCAGAAGGACCTCCTACCTGGAAGTCTCACCCTTGGATGATATATCTTTGCTCCTCACTGGGCACAAATCTCCGGAAGTTCACTTAGAGTCAGGATATTTTTAGTGCTCATTTGTGACAGAATACAAACTGAGCTCTGAGCTCCTTCAGTGCCAAGTACTGACGCACAATATGTGCTGCTGATAGATATCCTCTTTCCGTGCTTCCAATATAAGTTTATTTGAAGTTTGTATTGTCAAGGCTGCTTCTAAAAATGTCACTGCTGGATGAGAACCTCTGCAGTCATTCTTCTTCTTCTTCTTAAAAGGTTGAACACAGCTTTTGGGTGAATGGGGAAGGAAGTGGGCTGGCATCAGGGAGGGGACAGACTGCATGGCCGTGGGGACAGGAAGGGCAGGACCCAGGAAGGTCTGCCCCAACTGGGTTAAATTGCTTTTATTTCACTTCTTCAGAGCATGAGCCATGGAAGATGATGGGGTTGAGGGAATGAAATAGCAAAAGTGAGCTTGGGGAGTGGAGAGACAGATGCTGAGGGTGGGCATCTAAGTCATTATGTTGGAGTGCTGCCCACTGATGGTGCTGTGGAGGATGGGTCTGTCCAAGACACAGCACCCACTTGCCTGGAAGCATCTTATTATGTCCTCATGTAAATATTACCAAGGTGACCTGCAGTCTATGGCTGCTTTCTCTTAGTGACATTCCCTTATGCATCTCAAAGAGGGACCAACACAAGCTCCTAGAAGAGCTGGTATGGTCCATGCCAATAGATAGTACAGACAGGACATTTGAAAGGTGCGTGGTGGAGTAAGCTGTGTGAGAATCAATGTGATGGTAGTGTTCGAGGACCTGACCTCTGGGTTGATTTAGTTCAATGTTAAACAAAGGATATGTCAGTACTGCAGTTATAAGTTAACATATTGCTGTCATCTTCCCTTCACAAATGACAGAGATGTGGAGATGTCAAACAAATTCACTGTAGGCAAGTTGTGTTGCATGCTGCAAATCAGGGTAAATATTTTGGTCATATTCTTTAAAATTTATTTTTCTCCCTTGTAGTTTATAGTGCAATTTGATGGCTCTATCTTTTCATGAATTATATTTATTCTGAAGAGAGATTCTGCCATAGGATCAGCATCTGATTTACTGTCTGTCAGCAGAGACAGGTTAAGAAAAAAATTATAAAATCAAATTAGTTTTTCTTCCCCAAGGTTAAATGTTAAGTTCCTCCTTCCTTCTCACTGTCATTTTTTCTTTACTACAACACAAAAAAATTATAATCTTGACAATAGAGTTTTTAACTGCTTCTGGCATGGTCTCAGTTAATGACAATGCCCTGAAACCATGATGGTTTGTAGAAGAAGCAGAGAGTCATTGCTACATATATCTGTCAATAAAAAGAATTGAAAGAATAAATTTCTGGAAAAGAAAAGTTTTGTCTTATTCTGACATGGTAGCAGCTTGTCTGCAATAAGAAATGCTGAAATAGATGGAAACAAAGTTCAATTAAGCGCTGAAATGAATATGCAACCAAGAAGTGTGGTGATTCCTAGTTTTTGAAATATTTATGCAACTCTGAAACTTGTTTTCTTCCCTTCTAAGTGTGGGAGCTGTATTTCATGTCCACAGCAAACTTGGCCTAAAATTCTGGCAAGCAGGAGGATTGGAGTGTGTGTTCCTTTTTGTTACAGAAACAAAGTACTACCTGAGCTGACCACAGTATTACTGCTGGGAATTTCCCTCTCAGAGCCTGACCAACTCAATGGATTTCAGTAGCAGCAATGAGTCCATGGAATTCCTCCAAACCAATCCCTTTAATGTGTGCTGCAAGTGGTTCAGGGAAAAGAGTTGCCAGAACTAATTGCATTGCTGTTTGGGCAGCCTCTGCTGGTGCTAAACTACCTTGGCAATGCAGGTAGTTTAGATGTCTAGACAGATAAACTAGCAGGAGTGGGTGAAGACCAAGGAGTGTTTTTCTTGTGAAGCCTCCTGTTCTAGGTGGAAGTAGTGATCCAAAATAATTTCTGCAGTGGATATGAAATACACTGAAAGGGTGGTGATTTGCTTGAACCTAAAAGGAAGGGAGAAAAGATGGCAACAGCTGAGTTTGCAAAGAAAATAAGCAGTAGAAGCAGTTGGCCATGACAAATCCTCATGATAGGAAGTCAGGTAAGGTATTGCTCAAATGCAGCCAGGGGGATCTCTGTTTCTGTTTGCTTGGACCCCTCATTTCCTAGAGAGAGGAGGTAGAAAAGGGGAAAGTGCTGACATTTGTGCTTGGTTCCATGTCCCTGTAGGTCAGGCTGTTGCAGCTCGGGGCATTGCCAGGCTCGGGTCTGTGAGATTCTCCTCTGCTCTTTTCATCTGTCTCTGCCTCCCGCTGAACGTGTCTTTCTTCCTTTGTGCAGTGTTCTGCCGTGTGTATATAACAGAGCACTCCTACGTCAGTGTGAAAGCTCAAGTATCCAGTTCAGCTCAGGAGATACTGAAGATTGTAGCAGAAAAGATCCAGTATCCAGAGGAGGAGTTGGCGCTGGTGACAGTCACGTTCTCTGGCGGTAAATAGCTTCCCTTCAGCTGATTACTTACCTCTTAGTGCATCAGGTAAAGGAGAGAGACATTTTATGGTGCAAGGATACAGCTGTTCCTATGTGGGCCCACAGCTGGATGACCATGGAACAATGAGGAGCTGCTTCCCAGAGAGTCGTTTCCATGGCAACAGCTCATTCTTGGGTACTGTCAGATACTGTGTCCCTGGGAAGTGAGTGCAAAGGACTTTCAGTTTCCAGCAGTACTGCAAGGTTTTATGTTTTCCCCACAGATAAGTCTCCTACTCTCACATTTAAATTAATTTGGAAGGCAATGAGGCATGATCTGCTTTAAAATTATAAAAGGAGATAACAAATACTGCATGCGTGGCTGTTCCTCATTTACGGCATGGGTAGTGAATAATCTCCAGCAGAAAGGAGGGAGATGTGTACTTACATAGTTGAGATACTGAGAGTGATCTAAACAATATTTTGTAAGCAGTCTTGCTTACAACTGCCTTTTTTTGCTTATTATTTAGTGTTTCACATTGAATAGAAAGGCTTATTTTTTTTTGAGGAAGTACAGACTGATCCTAGGGACCAGCCAAACCTCCACGATTTGCTTTGATGTCTCTCAGGTCTCAAGGACTTTGGTTAGATTGCTTTACTTATTGTGGTGCTTTTTGGCTCCTAGGGAATATAAAGGAATAAATTTAACTAGGTGCATATAAATGCCAAGCTGAATCTTCAAAAAATGGTCAAAAAATTCAGAATATCTTGGCCGTATTCTCAGTTAACATTAGTTGTTGCCAATCTGCTGAGATAAAGTATGCATCCTTAAAGATATGGCACCCATTCTTACTTCTTTGTCAGTCTAGTTAAATGTAATATGGACAAATGCTGGCTTGTTCTGTCTATTTATATGATTCAGATGTGGAAGGTCACATTTTTCTCCCCCACACCAAACTTGGTTAAATAAGCACTTTTTTGCAGGGCACCCACCGATGTGGGTGGCAGGGAAATATTTAGAGCCTGGGCATTAAGCAACCACGTGGGAGCATTGCATGTAGGTGTCCTGGCCAGCTGAAGGTTACTTCACTTGAAGTTATTTTACCCAGGCTTGCCTCCAGTGCATTTTGTAGCACTGCAAAATCACTGGGCTGTTGTGTTTTAGGTCTTGTGCAAGAGCAGGGCAAGTTTTGTTCTGGTAACAAAATGAATGAAAATGGTAGTGAATCTGGTGCTGTCTACCTAGCTAAAGAAACCCAACAATTCATAAATAATGAAACACATCATTATCACTGCACCACACTGGTTCCCAAGAAAGAAGACAAAGAATAGAAGTGGTTGCCCCTTGGCTGTGTGATAAGAAACAGTAATAAAAACACAGGTACAATAGGACTGTCATTTGTATATGACCACTGTAACCCCATAAATGTTATTTAATCAAGTTACCTGAATTAATTTGAGATACCACAAATTCTTTGTTCTTATGCATTGTCATTCCTGTGCTGTGAGCAGTAAAGACCAGCCTGCCACACTTTCTTTTCCTTTTGGTTTCTGTTTTAGTATTTGCATGACATGAGACTATCACCTGCTGCCCATTTGGAGGGCAGCAGTATCACTGTTGGAGAGGTATTTTTATTGTACTCCTGAAATGAACAAGCAAGCTCATTTTATTCAAAATTACCTTGAAAAGCATACTGGTAGTTCTACATAAATGTATCTGGTGTCAGTATGAGCATGGATCAGAGGGAAACAATCTGATACGATGTTTGGCTCTCAGATTCCTCCTGCTCCTGCTCCTCCCTTATGGGCAATGGAAAGTCCAAGGTAGATGTCAAATCATGCTTGTAATGCTTTTGGTTCTACATTAATACAGTCACTATAATCAGATCTCTTTAGTCAGCTCTCTAGAATAGTATTTGAAACCCACAGGAAGAGAGTTTTTCCAGGGCAGTTTTTTAGCAGTGTTTTGGTTTGCTTTATTTTTCCCCACACCTTTCTCTGATGCATCCAAGATTGTCCACAGATGAACCAGTACTCTGGAGTAGACAAAAAAAAAAAATCTTTTCTCTTTGCTACCAGTTTGGTGCTACAACATTTACAGTTGATACAATAGGTTGAAATGAGTTTTTCTATTATGCATAGGAGATCAATCTAGATGATTTAAGGGTTTCTTTCTGTTCTGTCCCATGTGAAGTCCAAGTTGAAAGCAGGTGCTGGAGTTTTTCTTTTCTAGTGCAACTCAGAGACAACTCACCTTTATTGTGCCTGAAATTGTGGAGCTGATGGTCCCCACAGGGACTGGATTTGATGCTTAGCTACATTCTAAGAAGCTGGTGTGCCTTTACAAATACATTTGTAATGGTTTTTTCTCACATTTATGTTTAGATTTTATTCCTTTACTGAAGTTTTTATGTTTTCTGTCTTTACAGAAAAACATGTACTACAACCACATGACTTGGCTATCTCAAAATCTTTTGAGTCATCCAGCCGTATGTTTGTCTACCGTAAAGATCTGACTGATTCTTTGGTAAGGATTTGTATTGCATGCTTCCCATTTTTGATTTGTCTGGCTCCAGATCAAGCACTGAGGGCTTTTTTAATACAAAATTTATTTTCTGCTTACTTAGTAAAGCTTATTGAGCTGCACTGTAGCTGAAAAAAAATCTTGTATTAGCAACAGTTATTTGACTGACCAGTAATGGAATTTGTTCATCAATTTAAAATAGATCAAAGCTTCTGTACAGCTTAAGTCTTTCAATCTTCATCAGGAAAAGCTGACTTGTGCTTGCACAAGACTGCATGGGATGAGGATTATTCAGGGCCCATGTCCTCAGAAACTGGGATTGTAAACACTTTCCCCTATCCCCTGCCCATCATTTCCCAAAACCTCAGTCAGGGACTTGAAGAATTACTCTTCCAATAGTTTTCTGCTAATTACACAGCTGTTTTGAGGTAGGCATAGGGGCAATGCCTCTACCTATTTATAGAGTTTGTCAGTACCATTAGGATCTGTTTGTTCATCCCAGGGATGAGAAATACCTATCTACATTTTTTTTTGGATCAAGTGCCTCAAAGAGCTGACACTCTGCAGTCATTGTAATCTGTCATCCCTGTTGTCTCCGGTGTTCCAGTCACCTGTGAAAAGAGCAAATATTAAGGCAAGGTTTCCAGTGCAGAAAGGTGACAGCCTATTTAGTTTCATTAGTGACATAATACAAATTGCAAAACTTGCTGTAACTGTCAGAAATACAGCACCAAACTAATGGCTTAACTGATAAGAAGAATCTTTCATCTTGGCAGATGGTTCATGTCCCAGGTTTCAGCCAAGAGAAACCTTTGAAAATCCAAGCTAATAATGAAAATGTCAAGTGACCTTTTGCACCAACAATTTAAGTGTACTCCACAGTAATATGCTAAGTAACTTTCATGAAGCAGGACTGACAGTGTTTGACTGTTTGTTTGTGTTTACATTGGAAGTAGATTAATCACAAAATGTATGGATTTATGTTATTTGTAAAGGTAGATTGGTGGGCAAGTTTAAAGCCAGTGTGTTTGCAGAATGATTCCTTTATCTTATAATACAAAATTTCCCAATGCTGTAATTCAGATTTTATTTTCTGGTGGCTTCAGGGATTTTATTTTCATTATGCTGTCTGCTTTGTCAGTGTTTTATATTCAGGTTTTAGAGAAAGAGAGAGAGAGGGGGGGGGAGGGAAGGCCTAATCCAATAGGAAATCATTGATCCTATTGACCCATTTCCTGTTTCAAGATATTTATTAAATCGGCTATAACTCTGTTACTTTAATTAGTGGGAGGAAAAAATTCCTCAGAGTGCACTTAGAGAAGATTGCTTACTCAGCTTTGCTTTGGACCTTGGTCTAGTAGTTGTTGCATTGCAGAACTTCTGGCATTTGCTGAGGATATTTTTTTTGCTCTTGGCTGTCGATTTAGAACCCATTTGGTGAAAATGAGGAATTGCAGCAAAGATCTGTGAGAATTTTGGGAATCAACACCTGGGATCTTGCCTTAGAACTAACAAACTTTGACTGGAGCCTCTTCAATGCAATTCATGAGGTAAGAAGCACCTCATCCATTTCCAGGTACTGTGCCATCCTGATGCATTTTGGAACATCAGTGGTCCATGATGCTTAGTTCACCAACATGACAGCATGATTTGGCAGTTTTCAGTAGTGGTGGCATTGAATCAGGTTCAAGAGATGTATTGCAATCCTTGATACTGAAAAAATATGCTAAAGGTTTGCAACTTCCCTGTGCTGGGGTACCTCATATGTTCCCTCTATACCTGGTGGGATTTATTAAGATTTGCCTCAAGAGGATGATTATTCTCTAAAAGCTGTCTGTGTGAATATTTTATATATGCAAATTGTCCTTTACACTCAATAATATTCCAATAAATACTGGAAACCACTAATAGGTGTCCTTGGTACCACTACAACCACAGAAGCATTCACAATTTCAGCAATTTAAGTGGTTACATTGCTCTTCCATTAGGCTTCAGTGAGATAAAAATACTGGGCAGGATTTATAAAATGGGATAATGGTCTATTTCAGTGACCATGGGTTGTTTCATTGACTATAATAGATTCTTCTGTGAGCTGCTAAGTAAAATACACTCTGAACAGTACAAAATGTCATTTGAAAATATCATTCACTGAAAAGCATGTTGACTTTCTGACAAAATGAATAGGCAAGTCCCTTGGTCTTCATCAGATGCTTTCCTTTGTCTATCGTTTCAGGTTCAGGCTAGACACTTTAGAACTAGAGCTTGTCAAGTTTGGAGGTTCTTTGTTGCACAGAAATCAATACCCACACCTCTGTTGATGAAAACTTAGCTATTTTAGGAAGAAGTTTGAATGGGAATTTTTCAGATTCTGCAATGTTCAGATATGGTTGCTTTTTCATACTGGAACAGAGTGATCAAATATAGAAAGAGGCAGATCATTTGTGTCCTATACCTGGCTGTAGCCAGAAGTGGAATTACAGGATATCTCACAAGAAAAATGTGTCCTGCAGGACTTCTAGTCCACTTCTCTGCTGTAATAAGACTCTAGACTTTGCTAAGCCAAACCTCGACCCAGCATCACTTGTGATTGGCTCATGGATAATGAAAAAAATAATAGTTTTTAATCAAGTCTTGTTTCAATAACACTTCTAAATCATTTATACTTCATTTACAATTAAATTGGTTTTATGTCCCTAATAATGTTGTCAATGTCTTCCAGCAAGAGCTGATATACTTCACGTTCAGCAGACAAGGCAGTGCTGAAAACACTGAGAATCTCAGTCTTCTTCTTCAAAGGTGCAATGAGGTCCAGCTTTGGGTTGCCACTGAGATTCTCCTCTGCAGCCAGCTCTGCAAACGTGTACAGCTGGTCAAAAAGTTCATCAAGATTGCTGCCCAGTAAGTTACTAAAGTTGCAACAAAAATCTTTGCATTCACAGGCTATATTTGGTGAGAAACGGGTGTAAAAGCAAAGAAAGAAAACTAGTTTGCCATCCAGTGTTTTAATAGTGTAGTAAGTACACCTAGATAACAGCCCATAAATAAAACCAGCAAACACTGACCCAAACTAGATGTGGTAGAGTTAAGTGCTGCCCAAATCTTCCCCAACACCTGAGATGCTTATCTGCAGCATCAGCTGCAACCTCCCAATAGTGCAGAGTTATCTAATTTCTTAGCAGAGGTAATCTAGGGACTGTATTACAGAACTGTTTGAGTTATTCACTAAAGGCTACATGGAAACAGAAAAACTTCTGTTATAATGAAAGTCCCACATCCAAAGAGGAAACTAGCCTCAGTAAGCTGTTGCCTCATGTAATTCTCTCTGGAGTATTATTTTACATGTTGGAGGGAGTGTTTCTTTAGTTAGATTTGACCATCTATTCTTGCACTATTTCTAAAAAGTGCTGGTATTTATCCTATGCCTTGGAATAGAATATATATATATATAGATACACTATAGACAGAGAATTCTTTTCTCTGTTATCACTCTTATTTTAGTAACCAAGGAAAGGAGAAATTTAAATATGTGCAACCACTCTCCTCACCTCTCTCTCCACTTGCTGGTCTTCTGCAGTATTTTAATATGCATGTTCATTGAAAAAGTGTAATTTGTTTCTTCATAAACTGGGCTGATTTAATTTGCAAGGCACTTAAATAAAAAGGACTGTTCTCTGCTGAAGCAATGCTTTTGGTGAAATGAATTCTTCTAATGTAATCTAATGTAACTCATAAGTATGATTTCATTTACTTTGCAAGTTTTGTGGTGTCCAGTAATATGTTAATTTCCTGCCTTATCAGTGGCCAAGTTTTGTCCAATTTTGTCAAAAATGGTTGGTTCCATATGCCTTGCTTGCACCACAGTAACCTTAGTTGGCATTCCTGGAAGAACTTGTCTGTCCCACATAAATTGGGATATCTATGTCACCAGTCTTTCTTGTCACCAGACCTTCCTTGTTTTGCAGGGAATAACTTTTGGGAGCTGCCTGACTTTAATGGCAGGAAAAGTCTAAGTAACAAATTTAGGATTAACTTTAAACCTGTTGAAGTAAAGTGGGAAATACACTGTTTCAAGACAGTAGGCAGTGATGAGGGCAGCCTTTAGAAAATGTGTAATTACAGGGGCTGTTGAGTTCCCAGTCTGAGGCCTTGGCACATACTTTTTCCTGATAATAAATCCCAGTGAAGGCAGTGGGTTCATTTGTACTTAAAATTATCTCAAAAAAGGATTCTCACTCTCTCTCACACACACATGCATGTTTATAGCGGCCTTCAAGAATCTGCAAAAGAAAGGCAAGTCCTTTTGTTTGAAAAGGAGTTGATATTCAGGATTTCAGATTTCCTAATGGACTAGAAATGAGCAAGGTCTGATCATATGTAGTAAAATGTCAAAGAATCGAGGTACCAAAACCAAATTCTGGAGGGACCTGGATTGGAACCAGTGCTAACTGTAACTAATTTATAGGCGTATGTAAACTGAACATTAATCAGATTTTCAAGACAATAAAAATGATGTGGGATTGCAAATGCATTGGAGAATATAAAAAAAAATAAAATCTAAGGAGTCTAGTGGCATGTGCAAACAACAAAATAGGATAAGATTTAATTTAGATAGATGCGAAGTAATTCAGCTAGGGAATGCTAATACTGGGATGAAGAAATAAATGCATGATTGTAAAGAACAGTACTGTGACAGAGGTCCTCGGGTGATAATAGATGACAAATTAAAGGCAAGGACAAAATGTGATGCTGTTCCAAATAAATAATTTGATATTTGTTTTATACTTGCACAGGAGAAAGGTGTAAGAACTCAGATGCAAAACAGTAATTATGTTTCTCCTTTCCTCTCACTACTTCTCCTTGGTCAGAAGAAATAATTTGAGAGAAAAGTAAAAATAAAATACAAAGAATTCAATGAAGCATAATAACAATATGGAAAAGTAGACTGCAGGCTGTGACCACAATAAGAAATTGAAGTATCCAATGATGTACAATTTACAGAAAAGATGAAAAAAGGAGATGAAAATATTTATAATATAACAGAATCGAGGTCAAGGAATTATTCTGTATGGTAAAGGACAGCTGAGAATAGCTTCAACATTGAAAAGGGAAAATTACTTTTGACAGCAAAGGAAAAAAAATAACCTGCCAACAACAGCGTTGATGAGACAGTGGAATGTTTGCTCAAAAACTTCTTGGAGAGCACATCACCCAGACTGCAGGTGGTCATGACAGGACATTTACGAGTTCATTATGTGGAAAATGATTGTATGTTATTGCTGAGGGTTGAAATGGGACTCCATAAGCTTGCATACTTGCACATTCCTTTTTTCTCTGATTCTGAGTACAAAAAATCAGAATACAGTGTTCATATTTTTATTCCACAGCTGTAAAGCCCAAAGAAATCTGAATTCATTCTTTGCTATTGTTATGGGTCTCAACACTGCATCTGTCAGCCGGCTGTCTCAGACCTGGGAGGTAAGACATATTTCTGTATCTTTTACACCCTGTCCAAACCATTTCTTGAAAACTTTATATACTGTGAATTACCATTATTGTATTTTCATGTTGAAATCAAACATGGGGTGAGTGTTGGTAGAGAAACTTCTCTGTGACCTGAAACCTTAGATACACAGCCATTCAAATAAAACTAAATGTGTCTTTACAGAGCTATGAAAATAATTGCAAAGCCAAGAGATCTTACCCTTAAAAAAAAAAAAAAAAACAGCACAAAAACCCCCCAAAAACAACAACAAAAATCAGGTAAATTATTCTAGCATTTTAAGTAGTTGTCAGAACAGAAAATCTTGTAAAGGTGGCTCCAAACAAGAAATACCTTGTTATAGAATAATTCAGTTTTAAAACCCAAAAAAACGAAGTAGGAATAAACCCTCTTTAATTGTCAGCTCTTTTGTAGCTGCTCATCTTGAAAAACAGAGTTAGGAAACAGGCCATGAATAAGGACTACACTGGAGAACATCTACTGAGGAAGCTACAGGTTGCCGGACAGAGCATGGGATGTTTAGAGGAGGCTCTCACTGGGGTCTGTGTTTATATTGTGGGTTTGCTGATTGTTTTTTTTTTTTCATCCAAGTAAAAATAATTTATTGAGAGGGAGTATCTGCAACTGTATTGCATGTGCTGATGAACCAAAAATTAAGGAAAGAGTGATTTAGTGTATGGGGTAAAGCCTTATCCCTCCTTCACACCCCCAACACCACAAGTGAGCAGTTCTCAAAAAATACCATTTGGTAATACAAAGCAGATGAAAATGCTGTGACCTGCTGCCTTGGAGATAGTCTTGAACACCAACAGCTGAAAACAAACAGCCATCAGAGACTTACAAAACTATATGATACTGTCCAGAGCAAAGTTTCTCCATTAGCTGAAATCATGCAAATATCACTGCCTATGTCAGTTGCTTCAGCACAGAGAGAAACAAGGGCAGTGACTGCATCTGTGGTGAGGATCTGAGAGCGACTCAGATAGGCAAAGAGGAGCAAACTTTAAATAACAAGTAAAGCAAAAAATTTAGGAAAAACCACAAACCTGAGAAGGATGATTTAGCAGCAACCTTTTGCCTCTCCTAACATGTCCCTCCATGGAACATTTGCCATTGCCTACGCCTATGGGATGCCTTCATCCCATTTCTCTGGGCTTTGGTAGGAGGGTGGAAGGGACTAAATATTGTATCAAAGGCACCCAGTGGCAATGGTGTAAATCTCCTGCATGGAAACATGCAGAACTCTGCTGAGTGGTGAGACCTCTGGGGACAATGTGCTGCGTTCTTAAGAAGAGCAGAATATATTGCTTTTGGGAACAAGGAGTGCATCTGCATATGTTTTGTTGTTCAAATGTGTCATGTTTCTGTGGGTAAAATATTTATGAAATCACATGTTTGTTTTGTTTGGTTTTTTTTTAAACTTTGCCGCACTAGAAATTTTAAAAGTGGAAGTACTTTACATTACATTAGTAATGTGACTTCTAGAAAGTAGAGCAATGTTTATAAATTAATTATAATTACTTACAGATGTAAATGAAACCACCTAAATTTAAGCAGCCATTTAGATGCTAAATTATATTGGCTCTGCACTTGAATTCTTAAACAAGTGTTATTCTCCCAAGCATATTCTTCTACTTTTTCTACCGTACACAGTGTTTTAATGAGCTTAACTTTCCCTGATTGAAGATATTAAAATTGTGCAATTGCAATACCATGTTCTGCAATTGCAATAGCACGTTCAGTTACTTGAGCATTTTGATCATACAGCACATCCACTTAGCTGTAAATTGACACTTTTCTCTTGGTAGTGTCATTGTGGCTGTCAGGATCTAAGGACAAAGACAAGATAGGATTTGTACTAAAAGAGGATGTCTTCTATTAGACTAACTAGAATGACTGGAAAAAAAAGATAGGCTTTAAGGTCCCCACAATTTGAGTCTGAAATACCAGCAGCAAAATTCAAACTGTAGAACAATTGCTTTGAGTATAATGAGCTGAATCTATTTAAGCATCTTAGCAATGAAAGGCAGCGGATACTTGTGGAGCAGAGCAGGTATTAGCATGTGAGAGAAGAAGATAGCTTGTGCTTAGGCTCCCTTGGAATGTGTAGCTCCCTGTGGAATTAGGATGAGATACCAGAGATGTTGTAACTGTTAAGGAAAGATCTCTTTTGCTGGCACCAGTAGCAACACTGGTCAACACTGGGGGTGTTGCTTCAAACACCACTGAGCATGATGCAAGTTTATTTCTAGACACATAGTATAGGGAAAGAGTGATTACAACAAATAGTTAACCTGGATGTGATTATAATGTCTGAATTCTCAGCCTGTGTTCCTATTTGACCCCACCTGGAGTACTGTGTCCAGCTCTGGGGCCCCCAACATAAGAAGGACATGGAGCTGTTGGACCCATTCCAGAGAAGGGCCACCAAGATGCTGAGGGGGATGGAGCCTCTCCTATGAGAGCAGGCTGAGAGAGTTGGGGTTGTTCAGTCTGGAGAAGAGAAGGGTCTGGGGATACATTATAGTGGCTTTCCAGTACCTGAAGGGACCTTCAGGAAAGCTGGGGAGGGACTTCTCACAGTTATGTTAGGAAAAGAGGCAACACTTTCAAACTGGAAGAGGGTAGATTTAGGTTAGATATTAGGAAAAAATTCTTTCCTGTGACAGTGGTGAGAGTGGTACAGGTTACCCAGGGAAGCTGTGGCTGCCCCCTCCCTAGAAGTGTTCAAGGCCAGGTCTAGTGGGAGGTGTCCCTGTTTGTGACAGGGGGGTTGAAACTAGGTGATCTTTAAGGTGCCTTCCAACTCAGACCAGTCTGTGATTCTATGGTTCCGTTTCTAACTTGATACAGTTATGAAGGTAAATGCAGCAGACACAGAAGCTAGGAAATAAGAGTACCTGCTAACAAGCAGTTTCCATAAAAGACTGATGCAGGTCCCTGAGGAGAGGCTGCAGGGTCTGGTGCTTCACTGGCATTGCACTGAACATGGTCTGTAATTAGGGCTCTTGAAGCTGAGGAGCAGAGGTTAACTGGCTGTTGGTGCTTCCAGCAGGTGCTTCACACACGGCAGTCTCATGGAGAAAAAATGCCTCAAACCTTTTTCTGCCTATGTTGCTTTTTTAATAAACTTTTTTTTTTTCTTTTCTTTTCTCTGTTTTCCCCACTTCAGAAAATTCCTGGGAAGTTCAAGAAACTTTTTACTGAACTTGAAAGCCTGACGGTAAGTACAGTGTTGACAGCAGAACAGCATTGCTTGTCTTTACCTGCCTTCCCTCCTCCTAATTTCTTTGAAGGCTGCCTGTCATTGTCTTGAGCTGGAATTTGTAATGTCAGATCTGTGATTTGCCGAAGGCCATGCAGCCCCTGAGAGCTCAGAGGTGGTCTCCAAACACAAAAAGGAAAAAGGCTGTATTCCTGACAGCTGGAGGAAGGGCAGAGAGAGGCGAATGTGGTTTTGATTCCCCAGCATCACTTTGGAAGCTGTTCCTTTGCCGAGTTGGTTAATCAGCCTTTATCCAAAGCAATGTGCTGCAGATCAGGAGAAAAAGAGGACATTTGAAATAAAAAAGAAAAAAAATAATCTAAATCTGAGGCTATCAGGTCTTTGTCACTGTTATCAAAGCTGAATAAACAAGCGTTTCTTTTTGCTGTCGTGGAAGTGGGTGTGTGGTGAGATCGCTGCCTGGTGCAAGGGATTAGAGACTGAGCCTTTAGCGGGTGTCATACTTCTGTGCTTCTAGTCCTTTATAAATTAATGTGTTTTCAAGATTGTGTGTGAGCTGGTGTAGGAAAATGGTCATTTATATGGGAAATTGAGATAACTTTTTAAATTACTTACACAACATACTATATTGTTTTCTTTGAAAATCTCCAATATGTTCCTTTTAATCTGAGAGCAGGTTTTTTTTTTTGAGAGCAGATATTTTTTTGTTGTTTGTTTGGTGTTGTTTTTTAAGAAAAAATTAATATGGGATATTAATGGGACACATTTTGTAGTAGATATTAAGCTGAAGAGATTTTTGCTAGTAGAAATTTGTGGGGAAATTGAAGAACAGTCCAAGTGAATCTGTTCTGCAGCTTACTCCCAATTTAGCCCTGCTTCATCTAGAGGAGTGTAATAGCTTTTGTTCCTTTCACTGTTTACATTTCCTGTTCACTTTAGTAAGTCACCTAGCTTAGAAAACCTTTATTTACCTCGTTTCCCAAAGAAACCTTTTATATCTAAATTATGTTCAGATCATAAGCCAGTAATGGATTTAAAATTGCTCTTTTTATAGCCTATTGATTTTTCTCTCTATTACCCAAATGGTTTTGCAGGACCCTTCTCTGAATCACAAAGCTTACAGAGATGCATTCAAGAAAATGAAATCTCCAAAAATCCCTTTCATGCCCTTACTTCTGAAAGGTAATGTTAAAACTTGGCTGTTCTTCTTCATTGTGATTAATTAAATTAAGTGTAAGGTGTTTTTTCCTTCAGATAGCCTTACGATAAGTATGTGGCAGATGTAGAGGCATCTACAAGATAGCACTTTGTCTGGATAATAAACAGCTGCCTTTTAAGAGGGAAGATGCCAGTTTTCACCCATGTTTTCAAACTTCAGTGCCTTCCCATCAAGTGTAGATACAGAAATGTGTCATTGCTTTGGCCACATTCTTTTCAGTGGAGAAGTAAGACCTTGAAAAATCCCTGAACAAGGGTGCACCCACACAAGGAGCCTCAGCCACTCTCCTGGGCTGAGATGCTCGCCCTGCCTCACCAGGGTGAAACTACCTGATGTCACCCTAAAGGCAGAGCCTGCCCTGTCTGCCTGTCCAAAGAGAAGGGGATTTTCCAGTCTCTTACAGGTCTGGAAGAGTTAAATAAAATCTTAGTATTAAAAAAGATTTTTTAAAAATCTATTAAAATAAAACACAACTGCATCCTTAACGCAGTGAGCTGGGCAGAATTAAATGGCAGGTATTTCAAATATTCCATTGTCTTGGAGTCATTAATTATTAATTGCCTCGTCTTTGAACATGGCAAATTCATTTGATTATGCCTGTATTCTGAAAGTGTTCTCTTTAGGCTGTTTATTCCAACCTGCTACTGCTGCGAGTTTAAAATGTTTGAAGACAGTTCTCCAGATCAGTCAGTGACAGCTCAGGAGCCATCAGGCATTTCCCCTCCTTGCACACATCAAAGGAGTTTTCATTATTCAGATGGATACAATTATCAGGGCTTCAAAAATCAATATTTTTTAACTTTCTCAAGTATGTCTTGCCTGCAAACAAAGGCAGCAAACATAAACAAGAAACTTGTAGCGATGATGTTTGCGCAGCACTCCGGTACAGAGCATAATGACGTGCACGTAAGCAGCATTCGTGTCTCTAAAATGCACAGGAGATAGCAAGGAGACTTTGCATAGTAATACAGTCATTTTCTACAGTGCAGTGTTCCCTAAGGAGGGGTTGCCAAGGCTGGTAATTCCCAAGGCATTGCACAGTACATAGGACTTTATTCCATGTCAGGCATGTTTGTATTAATGTTATTTCCAAGATCAGTAAAGTAAATGCTGATAGCATAGAAGTCATTACTGTACTTATATTACTGTACACTACTGTATTTCAACACAAGAGGAACAATAGTTGTTTCACAGAAATAAATGAAAATCATTAAGAACCCTGCTTTAATTATGAAAAATAACTTTGTAGTGTCCTTTTAAAGTTAATTAAATTTAAATGTAAAGCTTTCTTACAGCACACAGACAAAGCTTGTGAAAATCAGGCAGATTTTTCAAATATGTAATAAAATATATAACCTTACAACATAGCTCAGATGCAATTTTCTGCTCCACTGAATTTATCTAGACTTAGTTGTTGGCTGCAAAGCAAATTTCTGTTCCTTCCACCCTCTGAGATGTCACTGACTTTAAAAAATGTGTGAAAATTTCTGCTTCCAGTGTAAGTTCTTCATTAGAAGTGATGTTGTTTTCAACTGCACTGAGGAGAGTGGAGGATCTCACTCCCTCCTTCCCCCCTGATTTTTAGGATGCTGCTCAGGGGCAGAGAGGTGCTGGTGGCATCCCCAGCATATTCCATGCTTGCCCAATTACTCAGGAGTGCCTGCTGGACCTGGCAAGGCTGAGCTGGCATCCTGCCTGCCCAGACTGGCATCCTGCCGGCTTCAGGCAGATCCCAACTCAGCCACCCTGGGGACACAGGAACTCTCCATCACCCCTCACACAGAGCTCTGCCTAATGATTCCCAGCCCTGGGTTTCCACTGGCATATGAAGCCATTAACATTTTCACTCTGAGCAATTATAAAATGCCCTTTGAACACATAGCAAGTCTTTGAAACAAAAGGAAATAAATCAGGTTGGCTGTTTCGGGGGATGATGAAGGCAGGGGTTGGGGAGGGGGGTAGTGGAAGGAGTGACAAAGCAGGAGCAGTGGATATTAGAGGGAGTCCTAGAGATGAGCATAGGAGAAATGAGCAGTTAGATCAGTGGTTTGGAGGTTGACACCTCTGCTGAGAGGGGGATGTATCCCATTTACTGTGTGAGATTTCCCTGCTGGCAGACACAGCTGTGGCTGTCAAGAAGTAATGCTATTGGAGTGCTGCCATATTAAAACAGTCCTTTCTTCTCCTGGTACTCCTGAGTACCTGCACTGTGTGGTTGTGCTCCTGATAGTGTTTTCAGTGACCCTGAGAATATACTCTTGGAGGCAGAACTTCAGTGCCCATGTCCTTGGAGCTTCATGTCCAAGATAGGTCTCACTTTGTGTCCTATTATGCATTAGGAAAATGAAGAAAATTACCTCGAGTTAATGTTTTAATTGTACTCTAAATTAAGAAACATTTGTTTGGCCTGATATTCCCTCTTCCCCTAGTTGATTACACTGTGTTCAGTTCCTTTCCTGGAGCCAATTATAGGCCTTTTCCTTTTCCTCTCACTGACCTTTGTGTTGCCTTTACAAAGTTTCACCCACAACAGTGCGTAAAAGTGTTTTTCCCCAGCTGCATTGCTTGTTTCAAGGCTTTGAACTTTTCAGTTTGGTGGCATGTGCTTAACCTCCCTGGCTGGTCACTGCCACAGCCTGCATCTCTGTGAGGGACTTCAGGGTCATCATGTCCCACAGAGAGACAAAAGGGTGTCAAAGCTGACTCCAGCATCTTGGCAGCTCTTCTGTGGAGCCTGGGGCTCAGGGACCCACCAGCCCCAGCCCAGACACAGTCAGGGGCAGCATGGCTGGATCAGTGCCACAGGTGGCTGTAGAACCCAGGGATGCTCCCAGCCATCCTCTGTAGGATATGCACCCCAGAAGTAACACAGACCAGGTTGAGTAAGAAATCCTTGCTCCCACTTGAAAACCCTCTTCTTTTGACATGTACACAGTGTTATTTGTTTATCTCTGCATGTTACTATACCAAACTTTCATTCCTCTTTGTAATATACTATGTCAATCCTTAATGAAATATTTTCCTCTTTTTTCCCCCTGTCTTTTGTTGCTATTTTGTCATTTAACTTCTTTGCATGAAAAAATAATTATTTTTCCTTTATTTTTTTCAGATGTAACATTCATCCATGAAGGAAATAAAACTTTTCTGGATAACCTGGTTAACTTTGAAAAGCTGGTAAGCAAATTTTATCTTTCCTGTTTTTGAAAGAGATTCACATTCTCTTCTTCCCTTTCCCCTCCTTATCTTGTACGACTAAACCATTTTCTTCTGGCTGAGTCATGAAAAAGTAAACAGGGGTAAAAAAAAGAAAACAGGATAAAACACCTAATAGTTGAACTCCTCTGCCCCTTTCCTGTGATCCTCTCTCTTTTCATCCTTTTTCCATGAAATCTGTGTAAAACGACTAAGTCAGTGAGGGTCAGCATTGGTGCCACATGGTCCACTCAGTTTTCTCTCCTTTTCACCACCCCCTGGCCTGTTTCTCCTCATTTAAATACTCTTATTCTCCTGCTTTGTCTTTCTTTCAATTATGGGGTTTTTTTGTGTTTTTTGTCAGGTTGGTTTTTGGTGTGTTTTTGTTTTTTTTTTCCTTGAAGGAACTAAAGAAAAGGTTGCTCTACTTTAACACTTGCCAGTGGTATGCTAATTCCAGGGAACTTAAATGAAAGTAAAATTTTTGATCTATGTTAGGTGTTGAAGCTAATGCCTCAAATATGGTTTAAACTGACTGTAAATACCCCTATGCTAACTTTTATGTAGAAGGGCACTTACTGGCATTGTAAATTTGGCCACATCTACTCTAGACATCATATGACATCTGTTCTGTCATGATATTACTGATAGAGGTTTGATTTCTCTAATTTACATCTTCCATTTCTTTGTTGATAACATCCTTGTAGCACTGAAAGCCACAGTTTATAAATCTGAACAATGGTGGAGTGGAGAAGCTTTGATTATATTTTTTTTTTGCCTGAAGTATTTGATCAAGACACCAAAATGTTCTTCCCAGTTGCTCTAGGTGTGTCATGGGACTGTTAGTCCAGATGGTTGTGCCTGGTGCAATATTCCCAACTATTTTATCCATGTGTTTACACTTGTTTGGGAATGAACGTGCACCCATGGACTTATTAATGAACCAGATGTTGAACTTCTTTTCACATCCTGTCGTAATATACTTGTCTTTCAACTTGCAAGCAGATGTAGACTTTGACTTTTGAACCTGAGCTCCTCTTTCTGTGTTTTGTATTTGATTTCTGTATCTTTTCTCGTAGAGTTCATGAGAACACTGGTTTGCATTTAATGAAAGGTTTTCTTGTCCCAAGTCCATTAACTGTTTGACCTTTAGGTGTTTGCATAAAACTCATTAGCATGTTCTTCTTCATTGCCTCCATGAAGTGCATCCAATTAACATGTAAATTAAACTAGCCCTTGATGCACAATAATGGTTACTGAAATCCCCCCACTGGCCCATATATTTATTTAGTGAATATGTAAGATCCAAGTCTTGTTCCACTCTTTACCAGACCTTGTTAGTTTGTTTTTTTGTTTAGTCATGTATACATTTAATGTATGCTAGGCTTGCCTGGAAAGATTTCCTATCCTTGCTGTCACCATCGTGTCTCCAGAGGCAGTGGAAGCTTTGCTAATTGACTTCAGTGAGCCGAGATTTCACCTTTTCCATGCAAATGGATAATGGGAGTTTTAAATAGCAGGGGGGGAGAGACTGAGGTGATGGTTGGTGGAGTAAGGGTTGTTCAAACTGACACTTCCTCCAAATGATTAGTCAGATCACGCCCTCTGGAACCTGCTGTCTCAAGGGAGCCCTGTGTACATGTGAATGCAGGGAATAGTGCAAGCTTAGGAAGTGGGAGCTTAGGAGAGATTTAAATATGAGTGTAGTGGAAACTCAGGCAGGAGTTCACTGGTTCATTTGGATGCTAAGGAATTTAGTCAACGTGCATGAACTTACTAATGAGATGCATCACACGTGATCACAAATACATTGGTTCAATTTTCTGTTCTGATTATAAGGGCTTTGTCCCATGGAAGAACATTTTCCTCAGTGTTCTATACTATGCTGAACACATTCTGACCTCTGCTGAGAAAAATTAGTGTTGACATTGACTCCTGCTTCATTTGGATCAAGCCACTGAACCTCACCTGCAAATTTGCTGTTGCAGAAAAAAAATAAAAGAATTACTCTACCATAGCAGATTACTGCTTTGGGGAAGAAACTTACTCTCATAAATGCATAGAATTTCTACTTATAAATTTCAAAGCAAAGATGGTTTCTCGTGTCTCCATTTTGATCAGTATTTTGAAATATTAATTTCTGCATTAAACACCTCATCTGAAGGAGGAATTGCCAGTCTAAACAACTGTTTTTTCCAACTATGCCAGTTGGTTTAATAAAAGATTCTCTCTCTCTATGTACAATCCCTGCCTTATATATTCTTAGACCATCATGGCCTCAACAATCCTACCGTGACTGAACTTGATTTGACATGACGTGATTGCAGTGAAGACAAAGTTAACTCAGAATACAAAGAAGAGAATTTGCAAAGAAAAGAAAATGAAACAGACTCTTTTCTCAGTAGTGTTACCTAGTTTTAGCAAAAGTTGAAGGGATTGCAGTGGTTTATTTAACTCCTTATTGGGCAAACTAATCTAGAATAGCGTTAGATCAATTTTTATTACAATATCCACTTCCTTAACTGAGTCGGAAGGAATAAATGTAAACATGGTCTTACACTGTTGCATCTCAAGCTATTTCCCTGGTAGCTACTGGGCTGCCTCACAGAAATGTTTCTGCAGTTTTTTCCTTCAATCATCCATCACTCATATCTTAGCAATGACATGTCTTAGCCACACTCCAGCAAACTCTAATACAGGTCGATGGCCATTACCATTTTAGATAACACCTTTTTACCCAGTGCCTTCAGCTGTGAGGTCTGTGTACATGCAGCTGTAGGTTCTCAACCCCCACAACTGTTTGCATAACTCCTGAGCCTGAGCTTTTGGTAGCCTCAGTTAAAGGATTGCTAACGATCCTAGGTAGCCAGTGGGGTGAAAGGCCACAAGAAATGTGTGTTACTCATCAAACTAATGGTATGCAAGCAGCTGTTAAAACAGTCAGGAAACAGCATTTGCTTTGCAGATGAATTGGCTGGTTTTCTGCATTTCAGCTGAATCCCAGAGAGTTGCAAACAGTCAGAAAGAAACACCTAGCTAGGCTTCTGAAGAAGAGAGATTTGTGATTCTGATTTAAGAGGGTGTTATACAAAGTGATTCTTCCCCCAGCAGGGCATCACTTTCAGAAGCAACTCTTGGGATGGTGTTCCACATTGATGACAAAGGAGAAACAACAAAGAATGACACTGTGTATGATATGTGTATGATAGTGGTGTCTCTCTTACTTCTAAAAGCCAAATGCAAAGGGAAACATCTCAAGAGCAGCACTCGTGGAAGTTGTAGCTCTCCCAGTGCTCACAGTATTGACCACAAAGTCTAGATCATCTCATTAGAACTTCATTATAATCAGTGCAAGACACTGCATAATTTCACAGCCAGTGAGGCACAGCCAGTAACAAGAAAAAATATTTTCCTTCATTGATGAAAGGAATCTGAAGTTTCCATTAAACGTGCTCTTGTGTGTGGAGGAGCTGTGTAAGCCACTCTCTGGCTGTTGAGGGATGAGCTCTTCTACGTCATTCTGGGCTTAAATGTACTCTGCTCAAGACAGTTAATCCTTGCTGCCTCTGATTATTTTTGAAGAAGATAGAAAAAGAGCATCAGCTGTTTGCACGAGCTATTATGTAATTCTTGCTAACTGCAATTCCTCAAGTTACTAAATTGGGTGAAGGGTTGCCAGTTTCACCTTTATACCACAAAAGCATTCAAACAAAGGAAAATAACTAATGCCTTAAGAACTTGATGGGTGACACCTAGTGAAAATAAGTAGACTCCACTGATTTATAGAGAACAATCCAGTTTTTGTAAGCTGGAGACCTGAGCCTGAGGGAGAAACCAAACCTCAACCTTTCATTTCCTCTGCCTGATCTAAGTAGATGTTGAGTATCTCTGTTAGCACCAGCTTTTCCTACAATAGCTTCCCTACAGTATAGTCGTTTTTGGCACATGTCTGTGGAGGTGTCAGGATGCTTCTTCTACTATGTTGAGGCTGTTTGGGGTTGTTTGGGGTTTATTTTGGTGTTGGTTATCTTACTGCAGAAAACTGCCTGATACTGGTGCCTGATTGTGATAGGCATTCTACAAATATACCTTTAGGTGTAGTCTATGCCACAAAGAGTTTATAATCTGATTACACACACTGTGGAGATGGAAAGAGAGATTACAGACCACTGACTACCCTGGACAATGCACTAAAATCAGGGGCGGAACCCAAAAGCACCCACTGAGTCCACACGTTTTTCCTGCTGTAGGTTTTCAGTTTAATAAAACTCACAGGAGCAAAACCAAGCTGTTGTTTAACTATTTTTCATTACCACTTTCCATGGACTCTTAGGGAGTTGTTCTCATTTTATCTGTGTGACATCATAAGGACCTTATAGACTAACCCTGTTTCATCATGTATTATCACTAGGAACAAAGTCTGTCTGCTACTGTCTTAATTTTTTACCTTAATACAGCTGCATTTTGCTGTACAATATAGGACAAGGAGATCTCTTTCAGGCATTTCTAATGAGACAATCCATCTCATATTTTTGCACTGATGTTTTATGTATTTCCTTTGCAGCACATGATAGCAGATACTGTTCGATCATTGAGACATTGCAGAAATAACCAGTTTGGTGAGTAGCCAAAATTTGATGCTTATTTTGCCTTTGTACAGCTTTGAGGGTGCTTGGGGTTCAGGTTTATTACAGTTGACTGCCAAGAATTTAACCTATTGGCAAAAGGGGGCATCATAATTGGAAGGTCAGTATATCAGAAACCACAGCTTGATGAAGTTGTACTTTACCATATATTTGTAGAAGCAGCATCCAAATTTTTTAGAAATTATTTTCCTGCAAAAGATCTCACCACTTCAGAATAATGTGTAAGATCTGTTCCAGCTGCACTTAGTAATAGAGGCCTCTGATCTGTGCTGCTGTTTCTCACTTTCCCAGCCACAACTGAGTTACCTCAGTCTCCCACCACTCTGTGTATTTTGGTAACAGAATCACAGCTGTCTTGGCTTCCAGTAGCTAAAGGATGGGATTAATCATCACGGCTTTTCACCAAGAGCAATTTTTTAATTAATTGGGTTTCTTAAGGACATTTCACAAAAAGTCTTGAAGATAGTAAGATCCTGTGGGTTTCATGAAAGTAGTTGGCTAGGTAGAAAGCGGGGTTGTGTTAGTACCCCTGTTAGAGAAAGCCTGCAAATAGAGCTCTGCCTACGTTAGAGCAGGATCCATGCTGATGGGGACAGTTACAAGTGCCTCAATTGCACAAAAGTGTTTGGGGTTTTTTCTGGTGTTTCCACCTTATTAGCCCTCAGAGAATCCACCCCTATGGGAGCATGCCAGAAGACACAGGTCAGAGAGGGCAAACCTTGCTTTTCTCCTTCTCAGCATTGCTCATCCTCTGCAGAGAGGCTAAACACACAGAGAGGGAAGAGGAAAAGCACAACACTACTCTAGGAAGTGGTTAGAGTTTTTAATCCAAAGCAACTAAACATAATTTATTGATGCCACTAAAACCTCTTTTCCAAAGAGAAGTTCGGAACAGAGTTTGAATTGTTTATTTTTTTTTTGCCAGTTGAATTTTCAGCAGCTGTCAGCATGGAATCCGACAAAAAGGAAATTAATTATAATTTTGCTTATAAATACATGTACCTTGGACAATGATAGGTTTTTGCTCAGCATTTGTTCTGTAGAACTACCTTGTGTATGTGCAGTCTTTTTTTTAAACAAAGGCTGCTTACTATTATGTTTCTTGGGTTATTTTTATATTTATGATCTATATATATTTGTATCTATCATATGTATTTTTTATATCTATGATATATTTATATACATATACACATATATATGAGGGGGAAAGAGAAGGACATGCCATTTGCTTATATTCTGTTAAACCCAGATACTGAAGGAAATACCAATTAATCTAAACCATGGCTCTGTAAGTTAGTGTCCCTTATTTGGCATAAAAAGTAGCATTGGTTCCTTTGCACGATGTGATTTGGGTTTTTCATCTTTTCTTTGCAAATCTTCCTTCTCATTTGTGCCCTTTTTTTTTCTCTCTGATTTTGTAACTGTTACAACATAAATCCGAGGTTAATACCTGAGATTTATCATATAATCTAGTAGTTTGAAGTATATGATTGTTATTTTATTTTATCACAGACTTGATTTATTGTGAAGCTGACATTTAAAAAGCAGTTTATACAGACATCCCTCTAGGCACTTTTTTTTCTTAAATGCATTTAGGCGTGAAATGAATTCACTGAATATTTATTGAGACTTTATGGAGAATTTCCTTTTCTAGTGGGCTTATTTTACTCTCAGGAATGTGAATCTTTCTACTACATCAATTCCCAGATTGACTTAAAAGCAGCAGGCATCTTACTGTAGGGAGGAATTAAAAAAAAACACAACTGAGCAAGGAATATTATTATTGTTTATTAAATAGCATGTTGTGTATTGAACTTGCAGGTCAGCCTCTTTCTGGGTTAGAAACTGGCTAGATTCCAAGGAAGACTGAAATGCCTTTTTAATGGAAATAATACTTTTAGATCCTAAATCCGAAACCCAAATAATAGCATATCCAAAACCCGGCAGGGCAGCCTGAACAAATAACATAATTCAAGCTTTTGTCATTTCAGGTGTTAATGAGAAATACAAATGTTTTTTCAGTATGTTCAGCACAGCTGCTGGGATCCTATTCCCTCAGAACAGAAAGGTCGTCTCTGTATCCTGACACAAATTTATCACGTTCTCCTGTTCTCTCCCATATTTTTCAAGTCAGAGGGTTGCTCAGAACCAGCTCCTAAACATAGCTGCCCAGGGGCACCATTAGCAGCCACACAGAGAACATCCCACGTTACCTACACAGCATCAAATCATGTTCTTTAGGAACAAGTGGATGGTTGGTTTCTGGAGAGCTTCTCATGTAGCTGGAGAGCGTGGAGAACAGGATGATGATGAAACAAAGGAGAGGGAGGGAGTGTGAGTTAAGCTGGTTGGTTCAGGGAATTTTGAGAGGTTTTCTTTTTTAATTTATAGTAATGTTACTAAAACTTCCTTGAGGACATAGACTAGTACAGAGCTCTACAATCTTCGCTCATTTTTCAGCAGTCAGCAACATGTGGGAAATGTATCATTACCTTCTCTGCCTGTCTTGGTACGGGTCCTGTGGCCACAGGCTTAGCTTTTCCTTTTCCACTGCTTCTGGCCCCCAGCCATGCTGGAGGGTTTCACAGACAAGCAAGTTCCCACAACCCAGTGTCGGGAGCAAAGCTTGGAACTGAAAACATCTGCTATTCAAGCCACCCTTCAATTTTTCTGTTACACAGCTAATTCCTCTTGCCGTGTAAAATCCCATGAAATGACAGCATGACTCTTGTCTCTGTTACTAGATCAGAAATCAAAAGCATAACAGATCAAAACGCAGGGGCCTGTCAGAGAAGCTTTGAAGAGCTTTTGTATCCGTCTGCTGCGCTGTCACCTTTCACCTGCTCTGAAGGCAATGATTTGGGGGCCTGGTGTCTTGTGTACTTGTGTTAAGGTTGTTTAAAAGTTACCAGCTGGGTCGCCCACCCCTGCTCAGGGTCCCATTGTGCTGCCAGAAAGGCACAAAGGAAACTTTGAACCACCCTTATGGGAAACTGGCTGTCTGTACTGCCAGCAGGAGAAAATCTCCCACTTGGGAAGAATCAGTTTCTTGCCATCCCCTTGTCCCTCCTTCATGCATGCTGGCTGCCGAGGATTGCCCGCTTCTTTCTTTCTTCTCCCCTTTCCAGTCTCTAGCTATTTCATGCATGGCACTGAAACAGCAGGTCCTTTGGATCACTGGCCATCTTTTTAGTGACTGTCTAGCACCTGGCAGGTTGGCACACCAGGGACTTTTTAGCACACAGGACAGAGGCAGGCTATATATGGCTTTCTGATTCATCCCCTTTCTCCTGTCTTGCAGGCAATGAAGTTCCTTCAAAAGATCATCATGAGCTGAAGCCATATGTCCATCACCTGCATGTCATTGACAACCAGCAAGCTCTGTTTGAGCTTTCTCACAGGATAGAGCCGCGAGTGTGAGCGTACACAGCTTCGTATAACCTTGTAACTGCAGCACTTTGAATTAAGTGAATGTTTATGCCAAGCATGTTGCTTCCCTAAATGAGAACAGTTTACTGAGTTTTATCAGTAGCTCACACAACACGCGCAGGAAAATCAGGCAAGAGCCAGCAAAGGAGCTGCTCACAGAATTGCAGGGCAAGCTTGATGCCATCCCTGCTGGTCACCAGGACAGGAGGGAGCAGAGCAGCATCCTTTGAGCTCAGAAGCTTGATTTCTGTGAAAATATTGTTTGGTCCAGTGTAGCTTTCAATGCAGATTCTGCCAGTATTAGAATGAAAGGAGACGTCTTGTCACAGCAGCAAAACATTTCAGCAAGCAACATGCCGCAAGGATTCTCAGTTCACCACAGTATGTACCTCACTAATTCAAGGCTGCCAAAGTATTGTTGCCAAAAATACTGTGCAATCTGTGCAGCTCCCCCGAGTCAACTGGAGCATCTTATTTAAGATAGAGCAGATAACCAGGAATGGGAACATAAAAAGACAGTGCCTCAAATGAAACTCAAGAGCGTGTAGTGATGTGGAGGTCAGCAGTAAACAGTTCACACTGTTACAGCTCCTTTAGAATTTGCTTTATAAACGACACTGTAAGAGCCAGCCCTCTTTTGTAACAATCTATGGACACAATTGTTTGTACACTGAAAACATATTATTTTCTTCCTTTTCAGTTTTCTCAGATTTGGCACCAGCTCTTGCAGTTAGCGTGCTATAAATTATTATAGCAGGAGCTTTGTTTTCTGCCTGGATTACATTCTCCATGGTGTCTATTCAGAGGCAATGCCTTCAGAGTTGCCTAACTCAACTTCTGGAATTACTGTTTCAGCAGGTAAAACTTCACCTAACTTGCACACACCTCTAGTTTTTAAGGAAAAAGAGGGTACACCTTACAGGGTACCAACGTAATTACCTGCATACACACCGGGCCCTCAGCATCAGGGTCCCATTACTGCTTCTGTCCCTCTCACACCCCTCTCCACACCAATTCTCATGTACCTAAAAGTCCTACTTCTGGGCTTATACTGAGGCAACATTTCTAAAGTTTTGTCTACAGCTGACCTACATCGAAGCACCACCATCACCGTACCTCTGTTTTCCAGCACTAAGAATTTGCCCCAAAATAATCCAGTGAATTCCACAGGTGCTGTGCAGTGTGCTACACAGCCTGGCACATGTTTGTACACTCAGTGATGGTAACTGTCCCTTTGCAGAGCAGGGAGGACATTGCATTGCGTTCCCATCTCTGTTGTATGTTTTCCACGTGAGGAAGAACACTTCCAAGAAGATGCTCCCTTGTTGAAATGTGGGAATAGAGAAGTAGCATGCTCTTCATCATTGTGTTATCTCTGGTTTAAAGCAGCTTTAATAAGTAGTCTGTGGGGGAATCTGTAGAATGCTTTCGGTTTTCCCATCTGTGAAATATTGTATAGATCTATTGTAAAGGAAACAGATGTTTCAGAAATGTATTTGCTTGTACTTTGTTATTATCAAATATTATATGATTTTTTTTTTTTTTTTAGAAAAAAAATCTTCTTTTTACCCAGTAAAAAGAAAAAAAAATAAACTCTTGCTGGCCATGGAGTAAAATTTCCTATGTTTTTCTGTAGATGTGACTGCACATATTGTAAATAACTCTTTTTGTGCAAACAGACCAAAACTGTTCATATGAGGATTTTTTGGCTGTGTTGGGCTCCTTTTTGCAGTGTAAGAACATAAACCAGATACAATTTGCTGTTTATGTTATTGCAGTTCTTCCTCTGGCTACAGCACTCTCCAAATCCCCACCCTAGGTGCATTACCTTGGTGGTTTGCTGGTTTTTCAGCTCCCTCTTGTGAAATCTTTTTATCGTGGCATTATTTTTATCACCCTGTATGCAGACCAGCCTGAATGCTTTATTGCATGTGCTGTATCACTCTAGTCCACAGGTTGTTCTCTTGAAATCTATGGGAGAGGGACCTTGAGAAAGCACTGAGGGTGACAGAGTGGGCCTGTTTCTTAGTTCACTGTGTCTGGCTCTGTTGTGGGTGTTACCACTCATGAAGCAGCAGCACTGCCAGGGAAGAATAAAAGACAAGGAAATCAAAGGAGGAGGAAGAAAAGAAAGAAAAAAGAAAGCAGAAGTCAAAAGATGAGTCTCAACTCAGGCTGCAATTTGAAAGCATGCCAGAGCCACCTTGAAGGCTCCTCAGTTTGCCAGTTCAAACCAGTTGCAGTAGATGGATGGATTTGGCTTCTACCATTAGGATTCAAGCCAGCTGAGGTATTGGCTGCCTCCACTGCTGTAATTTTATCCTAAATCAAGAGATTTCTGCCCCTTGCAGCTGGCATAAACAGCCAGCATTAACCTCTTTAACTGTACTGTGGCTAATCAAACTACTGCTAAAACTTTCCAAGCTCATTTTCCCAGTGACCTGTATAATTAGGATATAACTTTCTGGTCTGAGGGGCCAACTTGGATGCATCAATTTCACATTGAAAATAGAGATAGTGTAACTTGAAAGAAAAGGCAAATAGTCCACATCTGCAGCTAAAAAGCCTAATAAAAAAGGCTTGCCAGAGTTTTTTCAACAGGTAAAGCATTGCAGAACTGGGCTGCAAACTGTCAAGCAGTTTGAAGGTGTAGTGGTTGGGAGGAGAACTATAAATAAACACTATGAAAGAGAGGGGAACACTGCAGAGCCTCTACCAGGGTCCAACACTGGTGATATTTTGTGAGTTTAAAATCTTTCAATAAGGCAATTATGTTGCATAGGATAAAATCCATTAATTTTATAAGTTCATGTTTTTCACAGTCACACCTGGGGTTAAATACTCTGGATATTTTCCTTAGTAGCTAGGAGGAGTAATTAGGCAGAACAAAGGAAAAAGCTGGGTCACTTTATACTTCTTTAATGTTGGGTTTTGTTGTATGTAGATGCTTTTATGACACATCTTTTTGATTCTAGTCCCATCTCAGATAGAAATAAATTGCATTTGCATGACAGTGGCGAAAAAAAAAAAAAAGTTATCAGAAATAGTGAGACGTGCTGCTGTAAAATTACAAAGAAATGTGTAAATACTAAGCATTTTAGCAGATAAATATTTATTTGCATAGCCTATTTATTTTCATCTTACACTATTAAGATATACTAGGATGAAATCAATGAGCTGAGGTAAGAACACCTGCCTGTTCCATTCTCTCTGAGTGCCATAATGCTGTCAGCTTGCATTAAAAGTAATAAAATAGAAAACCCCAAATCAAGGTATTTACCTAACTTCTCAGGGACTACAGCTTGCAGTTATCCACCGTTATGAGACCTGGTATGTATGAAATAATCTGATTTACCAGAATCAATGTTGCCAATGTTTCCCTTTTCATATTTCATGCTTGTCTGCCTCTGTACATATTATTGTGTTGTGTATTTATGAGAGCTAGTAAGCAATAATTTATATGTCTAAATGGCCAAGCAATACAAGGTTAAAACTTGTAGAAGCAACTGTTAAACATTTATCTTGCATTTTCCAGTGTTTTTTAATATTGCTTTTCAAAATATAAAACCTACCTTAATGAAGTCTGGGCTCTGTGCCTTCATGCTTATCACATGTATTTATTGTTTTTAACTGGAATACTTTACTCTTGTACTTCCAGTAATTAGTTCTCCAAAGCCTTGCTGTGTTTGCAGGGTGGACGTGGACCAGCATGTGCCTGGTTAGAGGTGCAGGAGCCTGTCTCCCTCAGAGCTGCTTGTTCATCTGTGGTTGGTGGGATCTGCTGTTTCTGAGTTATTCTGGGCAGTTTCAGAAGCAGAGGTGTTGTTAATGGGATCTCAGATGTGCTGTATCATCACAGCGCAATCTAAGAGGGGTCTGGAGCCTCCATGAGAAGTCCCTGTGGGAGAGAGGACAAGTAAATCCATCATCATATCCTCTGGAGTCTACTTATCAGCACTTGGTCCTCTTGCTGAGGATAACCAATGCATTCCCCTTTCATCAGGCATCATGCCAAGGCAGTTTCTTTTCCCCCCCCTCTCAACTGGTCTGAACTGGGAAGGCAGAGCCCATAGAGGGCTCTGAGTGTGCTGTAATGCAGCTGAGGTTTGTTCTGTCCTTCCACAGTTCCCACTTGCAAGCCCTGGATACCACGAAGTCAAACATGGCTATTTCACACAGCACCGACACTTGGTACTAACAGTGTGATGTCTGTTTAAAGTGCTTTACAAAGCAGCAGCACTTAAACTTTTAAGTGCCTGCACCTTGGGTGGCTTAAGTCTGACCTACAAAGTATTTATGTCAATGTTAATATACAAGTAGGGAGAATTTTTACTGGAATAAGTAAAACAGTATAAGCTCAACTTGTTGATACAGTTCTAAAATGATGCTTAAAGATACTTGACAACCAGACATCCTTTTTCAGATCCAGCTGTGCAAGCTGAAGAATTTCTGTTCCCAGCTGTTGATCATTACTCCTTCATTAGAAATCATTGCTCCCCACAGTGTAGCCCAGAAGGAGGCCTGGGAGAGTATCTCCTAACCTTGCAGTTGTTAAGCCACGTGTGGCTCCATACAAGCTCTTAAGGGTGTGCTGTAATGCAGCTGAGGTTTGTTCTGTCCTTCCACACTTCCCACTTGCAAGCCCTGGATACCACGAAGTCAAACATGGCTATTTCACACAGCACTAACACTTAGTACTAGCAGTGTGATGTCTGTTCAAAGTGCTTTACAAAGCAGCAGCACTTAAACTTTTAAGTGCCTGCACCTTGGGTGGTCTTAAGTCTGACCTACAAAGTGTTTGTGTCAATGTTAATATACAAGTAGGGAGAATTTTTACTGGAATAAGTATAACAGTATAAGCTCAACTTGTTGATACAGTTCTAACATGATGCTTAAAGACACTTGACAACCAGAAATCCTTTTTCAGATCCAGCTGTGCAAGCTGAAGAATTTCTGTTCCCAGCTGTTGATCATTATTCCTTCATTAGAAATCATTGCTCCCCACAGTGTAGCCCAGAAGGAGGCCTAGGGGAGTATCTCCTAACCTCGCAGTTGGTAAAGCCACATGTGGCTCCATACAAGCTCTTAAGGGCTCTCCTTCAGCCATCAGCCTTGCTAGGAGGTTGTAGCAGGAAATTAAGAGTGATGATACCTATAAGATGATTTGCAAATGAGAGGGTGTAGGGCTGAGGACAGCTGCCTTACAGCTCCAGCTGCATTACAAGAGCTGCAAGAAGAGGCTGATCGCCAGATGCTGTCCCTGCAGACTCTCTCACTGACCTACTCAAACGAGAGCTCCTCCATTGCTGTCAGCCTAAGAGAGCTTGAATGGCCAAGACCCACACTTTAAGCTGCTCAATGCACTCAATCTGTTCTCACTGAATTAAAAAAGGTTGAGAGAGGCCTGGGAGGAGCTGTGGGGATGTGAGAGGCATCAGGTGGGGGCAGTTTGCTCTGGGGCAGCACAGCCTTCTATGCAGGGAGGGACTGACCTGCATGGAAACAAATGTTATATCCTATGTGCAGGTGATTTCTTCTTCTTAGTGGGAAAAAGGCCCCACTCAGATGGAAAAGCAAACCTCCCAAATACTTCCTGTGTTTCACATTCTAGTGGGTTTTCATGGCATGCAGAGCGTCTGGCCTGGAGTCCTGCTCTCTTCTACCATGGGGATAGCAGCTGAGTTAGACACACAGCAAAACCTGAAGAAGGTAAGTCATCTTCTGCCTACCTGAACATCTGCAGTGATCACTGTTTCACTCTAAAGAGTTGTGTGATGGCACCCTATGTGTGTGGCTACTGTAATACTGTGAAATAGCTGTAATTGTATCAGAGTTAAAAGAATTGTGCAATGCAGTAAGTATAAAATCTGGAGAAATGAGGAATCCTGAAAAGGTGGGCCAAATGAACAAGTTTTGAAGCAAGGACAGAAGTGTTCTTCTGTGCATTCCCTCTTGCATAGAGGAAGGTCAGTGGATTTCATAAGACCCTAGTGAGCTTGAGCCTCAGAACCTTTCAGATGCCAAGGAATTGCAAAGATACAGTCTACACACTTTGTTTATACTTTCATTGCCCATGGCAGTGAAAACCATTCAAGGGTGTTTCTGGTAACCACTTGCAGTTGTTTCTTCCTCCAAAAGGTCTGTATTGCCACTTATTTAAGAAGACACCAGGGTCTTTGTACAAATCATCTCATACCACTTGAAATCCATGTATTTTGGGAACTGGCTGGAGTTTAGTGTCTTTTTTTCACCCTTCTCCTATCCCAGGCAGACTATGGAAGGAGGGAAAGGGGCATCACCTTGAAAGCTTTGGAAAACTCCTTTTGCTCTAAAGGCTTCTGCTGACCCTTTCCAGGTCCCACTTCCTCAGGATGGAGGCAATTATTTTCCCTGTCTCCCCATTGAGAAAAACAACAATCCTCAGGAAACCATGCAGTTAAAGCTCTTAAAGAACCTCATTTTAGGGTCAAGAGAGAGGAGAGCCATTTAGGAGGTGCCGTAAACCCAGCAGGTGAGGGGGAAGCTCTTTCTTTGTGTTCTCTGCGTGGATCTGACTGCACCTGGATTTTTGCCTGTTTGTTATTTTGCAGGGAGAGGTGGATAGTGCTGGGTTTGTGTGTATGGAGCACTGTTTGTGGGCTGGCCATAGTGCTCTGTGTGGTCTTCACAGAATCATAGAATTGTCTGGGTTGGAAGGGAGCTCAGAGATCATCAAGTCCAACCCTTGATCCACTACCGCTGCAGTTACCAGACCATGGCACTGAGTGCCACATCCAGTCTCTTTTTAAATATCTCCAGGGATGGAGAATCCACTGCTTCCCTGGGCAGCCCGTTCCAATGCCTGATCACCCTCTCAGTAAAGAAATTCTTTCTAATGTCCACCCTAAACCTCCCCCGGCACAACTTAAGACCGTGCCCTCTTGTCTTGCTGAGAGTTGCCTGGGAAAAGAGACCAACCCCCCCCTGGCTACCCCCTCCTTTCAGGGAGTTGTAGAGAGTGATGAGGTCTCCTCTGAGCCTCCTCTTCTCCAGACTGAACAGCCCCAGCTCCCTCAGCCTCTCCTCATAGGATCTGTGCTGGAGTCCCTTCACCAGCCTGGTTGCCATCCTTTGGACCTGCTCCAGCACCTCAGTCTCCTTCCTAAACTGAGGGGCCTAGAACTGGACACAGGACTCAAGGTGTGGCCTCATCAGCGCTGAGTACAGGGTCATGCTGTTACTTCCTCTCTAAGATTTCAGCTCTCCTCCCTGTAGCAAAGAGTCAGAGCTGATCTGGAGATGCCAAGAAACAGCAAGTCTAGAATGAAACTGGAATGGAAAATCAAGCTTACTTTACTCTTTCTAGCATGAAAATTTGGATTTAGTAATGAACCATTACAGAAACATGTGAGCAAGAAATGAAGATGTTTTAAAGTAGAATCAGGTGAGCTAAACCCTGCTGAAGGACAGCCACTGGAGTAGCTTGCCTTCAGTAGATGAGTCTTCAATGATGGTGTGTGCAAGGGGAGGGATTATGGAACATGAGGTCTTTGGAACAGAAAGTCCCATAACATTTTTTGGCAGAAAGTTATGAGGACTTCTAAAATGTGAGCAGTTTGGGGTTTTGTCTTCATCTTCTGCTGTCGCCGTCACAAGTGCAAGTCCTTGCTTGTTCACAGCAGGAGGAAGAGGTGGTTAAGAGTGACTGCTAGTGCTCCAGGTGAGGCTTTAAGAGAATGGTTAGTGATGGCAAACAGCCTCTTCATAAACTGCAAGAATTAGGCATGAAGTAAATGAAACTGGAACAACAAGAAAACCAAAACCCAAAGCAAACAAAAATCCCCAACATACAAAAAACCAAAACAAAACCCCACAAACAAATAAAAAAAAACCCCAAAACCCCCAAACAAACAAACAAAACCCTCCAAAAAACAAAACAAACCAAGAAAACAAACAAAAAAAACCAAAACAAAACCCCACACCACAAAGGAAAGGAAAAGTCCTGCCATTGACCCTGCTGAGTGCAAAACTCATTTAACCTAAGTGGGGAAGTGCCCCTTGAGACAGAGGTATTGGGAGCTATGACAGATGGCTTGCAAGCAGAGCTGTGCTTTCCTGGAGGGCAATTTACCAGCAAATGTAAAGAGGGATGATTCAGACAAAGGACAGTGAGGCTCAAACCCAGACCAAGTGCTTTCCTTCTAAGTTATACAGGCTTTTGACAAATGCTGGTGAGAGCTCTCTGTAACCTTTTCTAGGCCAAGGTTTGTGTTGCTTCATAAGCAATGAGGCTGTTACTGAGGCCACATGGACCCAGTGCTGGGCTTCATGCAATGACTGCATTCAAAGGGGACAGCTACGTGGTCCAACTTCAGAGCACATTTTTGGTTGGAGGCAACATTTTATGTCCAAATAGATGAAGATGGGATAGCAGGAGCTAGCAGAGAGGCATAAGGCATGACTAGCAATGTTTTTGAGAAATTTCAAATACCAGGGGAGGACTGTTAGGGGAAAGTATCAGGCAAACCTGAAGAAAAGTCACGTGTTTCTTAAATGCATTTAGACACCCTTGTTTAGAGCTTATTTGGTGATGTTGATTTCATTTTAGGCAAGGTAATTCACTTTACTTTTATATATGAGTATCTGCTGAGGACTCTAACACAGTTTAGCCAATCATATTTAATTTCCTTCTTTTTGCTAACTTGATTTATTTCTCAGAGCAATTTGAGCTACTCCAAGGAACTTGGTCTGGCTTTATACAAATGCAAATGATCTTCAGAGGATATTGAGAGATAGTAACATGGTAAAGGTAGATATCCTTTTCCAGAAATAACTAAAAAAAGCATTGATACAGCCATGTGTTACTGAGAGACAGGCAGAGTCCTTATGGGAAGCATCTTGGCAAAGAGAATGTCACTTTTATGACCCAGCAAAGGGCTTGGTTGGCTATGGTTGGTTGCAGCAAAAGCTGCTGCCAGATAGAATAAAACTTTTCCAGCAGCTCCTAGCAATATTTTCCGTTTCAAAAGCTCAGATACCATTGACATCTAGTGGTGAAAATCTATGTCTGGAGAACCAGTTTATTGCATCAAAACTGCCTGTGTGAGCTCAAGGGACTGGGAGGCATAATGCAGCAGTGAGAGGCTCCTCTGTCATCTGTGTGGCCCACTGACCCCAGTTTATTAGATTTGTTGACTCAGATTCATATTTAAATGGACTGATGGGATTATCTGTTCAGCCTTTTTGTGCACATTTCCCCATGGATTTAGTTTTCAGGCTTTATGAGGAGAGGGCACTTTAACTTAGGATGGATGCTAATGGGAATAAAGACTGCTGCCTTCTCATATGTCAGTAGTCCCTGGAGTCAGTGTCTCATCCACAGCTCTTAGCTACAGTGTGAGCATTTGGTCTGGGGCAGCTTCTCCAAACACACTGCAGTTAGCTGGGTGTTTTTGACAAAAGCAAGCAAATCCCCTGCCTGTTGGGTTGATGGCATAAGGCTGAATTCACTGGTTAATCCAAGGAGTGGTTCCGTGAGCCTGAGGAACTGGTTTTCTGGAGAAAGTGCTGTTCTACATGAGCTCTGAGCAATCTTGGTGATAGTTTGTGCCTATATTCACCCAATATTTAAAAAGGAGACCTGAGCAACTTAAACTGCTTTGTGCCAGGCTTTGATCCCAAATATTGCATGCTCGAAATGAACTGCACTATGAAAGGAAAAGTTGCTCCCCAGATGAGAGCTCTAAAGCATCGCCATCACCAGGGCACAAGGTGAGGCTGTGCTGATGTGCTGGCTGCTGCACCCTGGAGCAGGCACAGGACACTGTGGTGCCACTGGGGAAGGGGTTTTGGGGCTGGTCTGCTCTCCTTGTACCATCATGGGTCACATCCTCTTTACTATGGGCTGACCACCCCCAGTTGCAGTACTATTTGCAGAGCCCCCCCCTGGGCACAGCTGGGGTCAGCCACCTGAAGCTGCCATGTGCTCTCACACATGGAAGCTGCAAACAGATAGGACTGGGGAGCATCTGGGACTCAGTTATGTTAGAAGTTGCTGGTTGATAAACCAGTGACTGATAAAAGCAGCAAAAATCAGAAAGGCTGAATGTCTCTGCTGTGTGGAAGGTCAAAACTAATCAGATTTTGGTGTAACTCAACTAGTAGAAGGACTGTGGATTTGTGACATATGGATCTTATAGTTGTGAAAAAGTATCCAGAAGAGTTTAAGTTTTAGCTGGTTGATAAACTGCATACTCAGCAAAAGACTCCAAATAAGTAACACAGAAGTATACTTCAGGAAATACCTTCATGATAGTCTGACTTCAGCTGCAAGCCCTAATCACCCCTTCCCTCCCCTGTGTTGCTGCACCTGCTGCTGAGTCCACACACTAAGGCAGATCATGAACCTGGGAAGTATTCACATCCCAGGCAAAGCTCCTCTACGTAATAAATCTCATCTTTGAAACACACACACACAACTTGTTAATTATACTTTATCCTTACACTGCGCCTAACACATGCAGTTCATTATGGGTGTCCCTAGACAATAATTGCTGTGGTAATGTGATTATGGTCACAGTGGTAATCAGCGATCAACCTGGGGCCATTACACAGGCTGTTAAGATTTGTTCTTCCCTAGATTTCAGAAGAAGAGTGCTTCTTTAACAGCAGCTAAAAAAAGGTCAATAAAACTAATTCATTTCATGCCATTCGGAGGGATCTGAAAGTACATAGAAACTATTAACTGCTTGAAGTCACCAGGAGGAGGAGGAGAGGACTTGCTGTCCTTGCTTCACAGAAACTTCAGAGTGCTGTGGGTTAAGGTCATATGGAGTTAGGACAACATCGAGATTGCTTTTCACTCATCTCCAAGTACTTCCAGACCACTGGTGCTTCTCCCACACTCGCTGCTTACTGAACCACTTATACACTGAGCAAAAGTCATTTAATGCCAAAGAAGTGAGAGCACACTGGGGGACAGCCTGGGAGCCAGTGCATAGCAGGGCACAGGCATGGAGAGCTTGTCACCACTACTTCTGGTTGGCAGCATGTGGCCTCCCTGTCTCCAGAGAGTCACCCAATTTTCTGTCTGGCACAGCAGCAGTGGTTGCTGCTTGCATGGTCTATGTACTCAGTGAACTTTGTGGCTTTTCATACTTTCTTTTGAGGAAATAGGCATGACTTGGAAAATCTTCCTCCTGGATCAGAGATCCCCTTCTCCAGCAGAGTGTCCATCCCAGCGGGTGAACTTCCCACAGCTGCTCCTCCTCTGCAGCCCCTTCTACCTCCTGCAGCAGGCTGGGAAACCAAGATTGGTTTCTGAGTAAGGAAAGCGATGTGCACAGAGGAAGGTGATGCAGTCAGCAACCATAGGCACGGAGATGGCAGCTGGAAGTTGGAGAAATGTTCACAATCTTTCTCGGGCTCCTTGGGGCAACCTCTTCGGGGGCTGTTTCTGCTGCAGGAGCCTCTTGCTCCCTGTAGGCAGGCATGTCTACAGTCTGCCTCCTAAATCTTTCTTCATGGCCTGTTGCAGCAGTAGTTCACTCACTGGGTTTCTTATTCTGCCACAAGAGCAACCAGCTCTTAATGGTTTGAGCTTTATTGTATTTATTATTTTTCCCTTTTTCTCTGAATCCCTTAATTGAAGGAAAGGTGTTACTCTTATATTTCTTGTTTGCAGTACCTCAGGCTGAATGCCAACAAGGGCATATTTTGATAAAAATTTTGACAAAAAGTTTTTTGACAAAAAAACAGAACTGAGAAAATGTCCTGTCTTGTTCTCAGGATTACATCATCAGTTAACTGACAAATGAAGGAACTTGAGCTTTATTTTCCTTTATGCCAGCATTCACATCTGGAGTAACAGGTAGTACTTCTCAGAACAAGAGTTTGTTACTTGTACGATTGAGGCAAGAAAATAAACATGTTTAAGCCAGTTTCTAAAGAAAAATGTCTTGTTTTCTTGTCGTGTCTTCTCCCGTGTTAGCTTTCTAGATACCTGAGACTCTGTTGACCAAGTCTGAAAGAGTAATGAAAGGCTCAGGAATAATTATAATTCCATGAAGGAACTCGTGGGAGAGATGATGGGGACTCAGACTGGAGGGTGCTGCACTGCTCCTCATCCCCATCGTGCTCTGTGGCTAGCAGCAAGGCCTAGCAGCAAGGCCAGCTCTTGCTTGATGCAGGGGAAATTTTGCAGGTCACAGGAGGCAGTGTGTGACCCTGTTTGAACAAAGTGCCATTGTTATACCTTGCTTTTCATCCTGGTGGTTCAATGAATGCCCATGATAGCAGTAATCATAATCTAATTCCTGCTTTTACCACCCTAGGCAACTCATTTCTGCTGAAGTTCCTTCATTCCAAATCATAGTCCTTTCCTTCTGCCTATCTCCAGTCCTGCCCTTTTGTACACCCTGCAAAGATGGTGAATTGTCTCTTAGTGTCTCAGCCAGGAGACCCGACCATTTGTGAGCTCTGTACATGACACTGATATCCTAATGTTACCTCTGCCTGATTCCTAATCAGCAACTACCAGTAAAACAGCAGTGCCATTTTATATATTTAATGTGGGAGTGGCAGTGCAATTTTTCTTTGATTCCTTGCTTTTTAGGGCTTCATCTCTTGTATGGAAAAGAGAGCAGCTCAGGGTAAAGGAAGCTGAACATCAATCTTATTCCTATCCTGGATATTTTATGTTGTAAAAAGGCCACTGCTTTATGGCATCTTTTCTGAAGCCCACTTAATGAGAATAAGCAAAGTGCTTTAGGACTCACAAGACAATGGAGCTGTGGAGGTCATAATTCTTGTTTGGCTAACCAAGATCATTTGACTGTATTGGGATGGCACCAGTCTGAGTCAGAAATGCTGTTACACGAGGCATGTAGTAGTACAGGTGTATTTTACAACAAAGATGTATTGGCTTAGCTTTTAATCGAAAAAGGGATTTCTAGCTAGAGCAGGCTGGGATGAAATCAAAACAAGTTTCCTGTCTTGATTTCAAATACATAACATAGAAGCGAGCTCAAGTAATTGAAACTGACGTTTGTGTAGTAAGGGTCTTTTTTTCAGAACAAAAAGGAACCAGACAGAAGAAAACGCCATCTGAGCTCAGAGTGGAAGAGGAGTCTCATAGTGCCATCTAGGGGCTCCTGTCCTTTCGACAGGGCTACAAACGCTGGAGTTCCCACTAGCTGGGAGCTGGCAATACATTTCTACTGCTCTCACCTTGGCATGACCATGCCCCTGAATGGACGATACCTGTTCAGTACTCGTCTCTGTGTAATATGAGAGTTATACAGTATTATAGAGACAGGCTGTCAAAAGGTAAAGATGCATGTGTTCAGTCCCTGGGAGATCTCGGGTTAAGTTACACATCTGAAAACCGTGTGGATCAGTGTCTACTATTTCCTTAATTGGGCTTCAAACAAGGAAAGAGTAATCTTGGTTCTGACAGTGAACTGGATCAGACTTTTTTCTTCTCCACTCAATAGCAGGGTCTTGCTATTGAACAGCCCATTTCTACCCTGGAAAGGTGGTCCTCAGCTTATTCTACTCTTGCTTCTTTGGCCTGGCTTCACATTTGCTTTGCTGAAAGCATGTAGAGAGTCAAAAGTCATTTTTGGGTGAGGCGAGTGCCTATGGCAGGTTTGGACTGGGAGGACATCTTCATAATCTTGGCTCATTTGGAGCAGAAGTGCTGGAACAAGGGTATTCTCCCAAACATACCTACAGCAACACTCGTGTCAGGGATGAGCCTGGGTCATGCTGATTAAACCAGGAGCGTATAACATCACAGTGAGACAGCCACTTGGCACCCTGGGCCATTCCTCAGGAACCACTGCAGAAGCTATTCTAGGGGCTCATTATTTTTATACATTAACATTTCCCCCTGCTCTAGTTCTGCGAGCAGAAAATAGGGCATTCTTCAGAGACACAGGATATTTGGGATAGCTCTGTGTGACATCTCTGAACAGAGTCAGCCAGCAGGTTCCTGATGCCTGCTAGATAGGTTTCTAGGACCACATTTGTTCTCAAGAGCCTCTGTACTCTCTGTGCATGTGTCATGATCAAAGTATTCCTGAGCACAGGCATGCTGGACATGGTGAAAATGTGCAGATAGTGTGATATAACAAGAGTTGCAGTCTTTCCATCTTGCTTTTTCTTGGCACCTGGTTAAAGGAGAGTCCCATTTATGGCCAGAAATTTAAGGGTAGATTCTGCAAGGTTACACAGAATGAGAAATTTTCTTTACAAGGAAATGAAGTGGAGAATTAGCCTGTGGTATTTTTGTATATACATAGATAAATTCTGTGAGAAGAAATATTTAATCTTGAGCTTAATGTGGGCTAGACTGTAATTAAATGAGAATTGAAAAGAATTCATTTTCTGAAGTGACAAGCAGTGTGCTGAATGCTGCTGGGGAATTTGTCAAGCAGAATAGTGCAACAATGACACCTTCTGTAAAACACTGGAAATGTCATGTCTTATCATTTCAGTTTCTGCCCTTGAAAATGTGTAACCTCTATGCTGGCAGAGAGCTGCTGATGCAGCTTCCAAAACACATATCTCTGCAGAGGAGCAGCTGCCCTCCTGGGCTGTATAAATGCATCCCAGACTGACAGGTCACAAGCTACAGCTTGACAGTAATGGGAAGTCTTCTACAAAAAGATTAGACATGTGGAAACCCTTTTGGCAAGCCTATTCCACTTTCTTTTTCTGTCCCAAAGCATGCATACACAAATGAATGGGAAGTGGGGTTCCTTACCCGAATGGCTTCAAATTCACAACAGCATGTGTGAAGGCCCTATCCCTATGTTAGAGGTGCTTTTAGACTACCTGTTAAAAATATGCCACTGCAACATGTTTCCTAAATTAATCTGTTTAAGGGGAGAGCACAAGAGGGAGCCAGACTCTGCATCCTGGTATGGCGCTTGACTGTGTGTGGGACGGGAAAAGGGGAGGCTGGGGCTTAGTCCCTGTGCTCCATACTCTTTCCCTATTTGTTCAGTGACTCCAGCCTGAGGTGTACAAAGTCCTGTGGATGGCAGGTCAACCCTTCAGCCCATAGTACTTCCCAGGGACTTGGATAGCCAAGTCAAATCATGTGTCTTTCCTTCTGATATCAAGGGAAGCGGCAGAGGAGCATCACACTCAGGCCAGGCAAGCTGCACGGAGGTGGCAAATAGGGCTTTGATCTCCTTCCCCTCTGAGGAGGAAACACAACCCAAATTTCCTCTTTGGTCCCTCTGGCCACTATATTCTTACAGTGCAGGTGCAAGGTGGAGAGTGCTGGCACTGCTGGGTCAGGTTTATTAATTTGAAAAAGGGATACAGGTTCTGTGGAGAGTGGGGGTGGCAGTGGTGCTCTTCAACGGGGTGTCTGAGAGCTGGTGCTGCGTGGGCACAGGAGACTTGTGGCTGAGCCATCTTCCTCTCCATCTGCTTGTGGTCAGAGCATCAGCATTGCTCTGGAGCTGCCCCGCCTGGAACCAGGATCTCCCAACACCTCACATAGGCAGCCAGGGTGACAGGCACACTGATCTGGGAGGTAAGCCTGAATTTTTAAGCATCAGGGATTTTTAGTGGCACTAGTGCCACTAAACACTAGTGCCTCAAAACACTCCTGCGGGGTATAACAGAACTGGGAGCTGAACTTCTGCACTCTGAGCCTCAGACCAGGTCAGTCCTTTGGCTGCAGTGCTGCCTCTGCTTTCTGGTGGGGCATCATATAAGGCTTTATCTGTCACATAGCTGGGGTACTGAGAAGTGCATGAGAGCTCTGAGATTGGAAAATCAAACAGATTTCTCCATGTTTGGCGCAATTATTATCAGATATCATGAGGTTAAATCAAGGGTTTAATACTTTCACAGCTACCTAAAAGGTGAATACACCCCAGAGTACACTGCAGTGTGGCTGTATAAGAGTGTAGTTCTGTGTATACAGCCCTTTCCATGCAGCTCTGCTCTGATAGTGCCATTTCTTCATCTGGAACTTGACAGAAAGTTTAGACCACAGTTTCTAAATAAATCTTCTTGTAAGGCTGTCAATGTTTCCTTATTTTTAGAGAGCAAAACTAAGAACTCCAGCTCTGCTCCTTATCATACAGCCTCAGGAATTTTTTTTTTGTGTAACTTGATTAACTTACAATAGTGATAGTCTTGACTTTTTTTTCTGTGTACTTTCCAGATAATATTCCTGCAGCTGATAGGCTTACACAGTTAAATTGTATATTATTTAATTATTTTATTCATGTGCATTAGAATTCTTAATCTTTGCTCCATCATGCCCCAGGCGAACCAGTGTCATTTCACACATCAGGTGGCATTATTTGGATTTTACCTCTGTCTCCATGACCTGTCCTCTCTTGAGCATACCGGGTACAATAAGGATTAAGCTGAAAGAAAACTGAGAAGAAAGAATTATTGTAGTTGTTTGTCATGCTTGGCATATCAGATGCAATGTCAGGAGAAAGTTAATGCTGTGGCTGCTATCTGAAATTTAATGTGATGTTAGCTTTAAATACTAGTTCATATAAATTTGTGTAGATGAGTGAAATTGCCACCCAAGCCTCTGTTGACATTAGTGACGTGTTTGTATTTTGGTGGCTTTTGAATTTTACACTTTGATGGCAGAAATTTAGTTTCTGAAACTTAGTGTCTTGCCACCCCTTGTTTAAGCAGCCCATGCCCTGGCCCATTGCCTCTGATGTTCTTTGTTTCCCAGGGCTGGTGGTGGATTCCGGGCCAGACCTGAGGGCAGGCAAGGTCTTGGGCAGCAGGTCCCATATTTGTTTGGCATCTAGGCAGTAGCCTGAAGGTTTTTTCCAAGCATCTTCTGTTCCTTTTGTTTTCAGCAGTTGTGGCCCATTGCTGAGAAACATTGGTGGCATTGTGAAAGAATGAAATCCTGTTTGGGGCTAAGCAAGGTCTATCACATTCTGAGATCTCCTTGAGACAGACTATATTTACACCTAGATGTTTATCTCCTCCTTCTCCTAATCTGGCAGGCACAGGCCCTTGCACATCTCTCATCTCAGTAAAGAAAGGGTGAGCTATTCATAGGAGCACAGCCGGGTCAGGGGCTGGGGCTTTTTGTTGGTGCTCTGTGGGGTGCCTCATAGCTCTGTGGGGGGAGGCATCCACTCAGCCACTAAACCAGTGGTGTGCAGTGTCACCAAAAAAAGAGCATTAATTAAAGGGTGTCAGGAGAGGAAAAACAAAAGAGGTTAGGTTTTGTGGGTTTTTTTAATGGGAGGGGTAGTGGAAGGAGAATACATTTATTTTTTTTTTAGGGAGGAGGAAATAAAAGCTATTTTGCTGCCACCTCTAATTTTGGGGAAGAATTTTCCTTTTAAAATTGCTTGCCAAACCTTCTGTACATTTCCAAGAGATTTGGCAGAGCAATGTTTTCAGACAACACAGAAAATCAAACTGCTGCTTCTAGTTTATTTTCCATACTTACTACAGCACAAACCCTGTTCCGTGCTTTGAGATCAGACCTGCTGCTCGCTACAAACAGCACACACTGGCAGTAGGATGATGCAGGTAAATTAGGTAAAATTATGACTTTTCAGATATTACATAGTTGATTTTTGTTAATGAGATGCTATGATACGAAAGCCTGGATTTCATATTTATGCGCATATATTTATACAATTTATGCACATGTATAAGAAAAAAATCAAACAAGCGCTTGGCGCTTGCTTTTTTTTTGGGTTTTTTTTTTTTGTTTTCTTCAAGTGCCAGGAACTGGTTTACTGCACAGCAGCTGAAGACCAGAATCAGCTCTACACATGAGTTTATCAAATAATAAACCAGAAAGTCAGAATTCCTGGGTCTATCTACACCTTCCACCAGTGACAAATATGAGTGCTCTCTTCACCAAATTACTCACTGAGGCTGAGCTCATCTCATCCAACCCAGCTTTTTAGCAGCCCTCTGGATGCTCTTCCCTGGCCTAGGCATAAGGAGCATAACAGGGGAAGAATATTTGGTTTCCTCTCACTGTTTCTTCTTTTCCTTCCCCATCTGTGTGGCGGTGCCTCTCCTGCCTCCCCCAAAAAAGTGGTTCCAGGATATTCTGTGGGGATGTATCAGGATTGCAAACAGATCTGCATTTTTTTTTCAGGACTTTTGAGATTATTTTCTTGTTCCTCCTTCCAAGAGTTTGACTTCAACAACATACCTTCAGTACTGACTACTGGGTTTAAAGCAGTGCTACCTTTTACCTGCAGTTTCTGCTTGAGGGCATAGTTTCCAATAAAGGTGGTTGCAAATTTCAATGCTACCACCAAGGCTGAAGTCAGATTTGCATTAGCAAAACATTATTTTTTGAGTACAATACACTTATTTCCATTTCCCCTCAACCCACTCTTATAAAACTGAGATGCTGAATACTAATTTCTTTGTTAAACACATTGTTCTGTGAACAGTGAAATTAGTGAAACCTGTTTTTCAGTTAATTAAATTGACAATTTCTATGCTAATGTCTGTACTTTCAGTCTCTTCACATTCACTACAATGCAGCCTGTTTCTTTCCCCCATGTCTCATTTTATTTTCAACCTCTTCCCTCTGTCCCCAGCCCCAGTTCTCCTCCTTTGCCATCCTCCCCAAGAGCTCAGCACCCTTAATTCTTTGCTGATGGCCATGAGGCTACATCCATCACAAATCATCCTTAGGTGGACAAATGCTGTCCAGGCTGCTTGGCTGGACTCTGGCTACAACAAACCCAGTGGACAGTGGGATGGACCTCACTGAACAGTTTTTCAAGGGAAAAGGGAAGATGTTAACCTGGGTCTCTCCCTTCTCTTCAATAGCAGCTTTTCAGAAAATGTATAATAAATTTATACATCAATTTCAATTGCAGTTGGCTGAAGAACTAATGAGTAAAAATAGGGGGACCGAGCAGTAAATGAATTATATTATTGCATCCATCTCGTTTCTTTAGAAAAACAGGCTAAAGTGGCTTGGGAAGCCCTTTGAATACATAAGTGTGAAGAGCATTTGGAGGTGAATTGCTGGTGGTATGCTGACTGAAGAAAAGAGATAGGAAATTTGGGGCTTGACAATGTGAGATGTTGGTAATATAAAGAAATTTTAAGGGAAACAAGTGTCCTCTAAAAAGCCCGATGAGAGTGAAAAGTAGTGGCTTTAGGGATGGGAGGGGAACTCTCCAAACAGCTATCCAGAAGTTTCCTTTTTTGTGTGTATGCATTTGAAGTTGTCTTTAAGACTGAAATGACCCCACATGCACTTTAAGTCTCAGTACTCCCCAATGGGAGTGCAAACCAGGAGGCAGGTTCTAGGAGAGATAATAAATACACATGTATTTACTAATTTTTAAAGCTAATTTCTAAATTTAGAGCCTTTCAAATTTCACGTAGTGCTGCACAACCAAACTATGAAATGATAAAATTCCACATAACCCTCATGGAGATGCATTTGTGGAGCTATCCTTTTTCTCTCCTCAAGTGGCAGCCCTGGTGAAAGCGTCTCTCTTGGGTATAGCACTGGGCTTTTTATTAGTGGTTTAGAAATATGACAGCAAGACACCTGGCATGCTGGTGGGAGTGGAATGTCAGATGGTGACAGGGTCTTCCTGGGACTGTAGTCTGTGCTAAAATATTTCTGCTTTTCCCTTTGGTTGCTTCCCCAGTGAGGTACCTGGGCTCAATGGAATCCTAGGGTGGGAATTGGGGCTGTGGGAGCTGGCTGAGTTTATTCACACAAACAGCCAACCCTTCTCAGCTCCTGTATAAAAATACTGCAGCTTTTTTGTATCTTTTTGGTGAAATAGCCCCAAATCAGAGTGTGGAAAGTAAAATGCATGTGCTTTCGTGGTGGAAAAAGTAAAAGAAGATGGGCTGTGTTGATTAGTGCCAGACTCAAACCCGAGTACCACTGGTCTCCAAACCCCTTTCCTTTGCCAGGAGCCTGGTTGTCTCCTACACAGCTTGGGATCAAATTGGGCAATCTGGTAGAAATAACTGAGGTTTCCTTCTCCACTTCCACTGAACTTTGGGGACATTTTTGTAAAATCCTTCCAAGCGTTGCTAACAAGTCTTGTTTACAATGGTTTTAGGGAGGACACCTTTTCATCCAAGTACATTTGGGCTAGAGGAGACACATGGCAAGTTCCCTGTTGAACTCACTGTAAAATAAGGGTGCCTTCTGTGTTGACCAGGCTAACTTTCATCCCTGAACCTCCTTGCATAGATAGACAGCATATATGAAGAGAGGCAAATCAAATAACCCGTGATCACCTCTCTTAGCTGTTTGCAGGATTAGTGCATTAGCAACTCTGTGATTCAGACCATCCTAAAAACCTCTGCAGGGACTGAACATGTGATGTGACATTCCCAGTCCCAGATGTATAGTCTGCTTTGTTCCTTTTTCAAGCTGCTCTCTTATAACCTCAGTTTTGTACAGCACACTCCAGGGATGCTTGTACAAAACAGGCCATAAGTAAAGATAAGCTATATGTTTCATTAAAGTAGATGGAAGGGCTGAATTTGTAGCTCCAAATGGACAAGAGCTGTGGGACTGTAGAAACTGAAAGCTTTTCTTCTAAAATGGCAATTTATTACTTGCACAACTTGATGTCAGTAGGACTTTTCCAGATAAATATTTCTTTAAACCCTAAAACCCCTAAATGTTTCGCATTATATGTGTCTGTTAGTAATTAAAAAAACAAAAAAATGCAAAAAATAATGAACCAAGAAAGTGTGGCAGTCCTCTTTATGTGCTTAATTATGTGACTGATGCAAGTTTCCTTAATTTCCAAACCTAATCTGCATAGATACAAAGATCACAGAGCAATCTGGTGACTTGTTATTTAACTAAGGGGAGAAAAACAACAAAGGGAGTAATTAAACCACAAAAAGTATATACAAATAAGATAGTATCTGACAGAAAGCCGTGGGGGGCATCTTCCTTTGTAATTCTTTTTCTAATGGCAGTATTTAAAAGAAGAAAGAGAAGAAAACAGAAGTCGATAGGAAGTATTTGAGCATTGATTTTTTAGTTTGCAAAAGCTAAGAAGTGGGGTGGTTTTTTTTAATTTTTACATTACATTGTCCCATTTTACGATTGTCTTTCCTTTAGCTCTATACAAGATTCTTTAGTGCTGCAATATATGGAGAAAGAGAATCATTAATGCATCCTGCAGCTTTCTGGCATACTCTGTACACCTTTATTAAGAATTTAGAAATGCCTGGATAAATATGCACCCAAATAAGCACTAAATTATACTGAATAGCATGTGGTCCTCTACAAAATCCAGTATTTATTGCAGTTTAGATATTCATGCCTCTATTTTCCTTGAAGAGAAGGGACCTGGTTGAGACAGCCTGAAGCCAGAAACTTCTGGGTCATGGCATGGTAAAGAAAAAATGCAGTAGAACCAAGAAATATGTTTCCCCCTCTGCCACTGCAAAGCATTAATGAACAGGAACCCTGGGGAAAACACAAACTAACAAAAACCAAACAAAAACTTGCTGCAGAAATGTTTGATTCCTGAATGGGATCTTTGCAAACTGTAGCAATATCTAGACAGCATGTGAAAACTATAGTATTAAAATGGCATTACTAATAGGAGTAAATCATTATGTCTTTCTTTAGCTCAAGTGGAGACTACTGAGGTAATAATAATGCAGTAAGCTGCAATATGATATAAAAACATATATATAAACAAAGAAATCCTTTCCTACTCTTGGACATACAACAATTTACACCACTGAAGGCACAGCGTTTCAAATTTCTGTAGAAGAACAGTAGCAAAGTATCACACTTTAATGGTTTAAAAGATTATATTTTCTGGATTTTGTGTTGATTTTATCTGACATATGGATCAGTACATTATGTATTGGTTGCCTAAACAGCCCTTTGAACAAGAGTAAGTTTTAGCAGAAATTAATTAGTCAAATTTAATTAAGATTTGTTATTGGTCCACAATCCTCATTATATCGTTCCAGTCTTTAGTTATCCCAGTTTCAGAATCTCTTCTCTAAATATTCTCAGCTTCCATTTCCAGATTTTAGGTTATATTATTGTCCTTGCTAGTTTATTGCCGTTGTTCCACAGGTCATTGGACATGTTTGTGAAAGAGAAATCCATATAATGTTGAAATGCATAGAAACATGAGCCCCAGAAAAGTCCCTGAAAGAGAAATGTTTTGAGAGTAGGAGACTTTAAAGAGAAATATCATAAATTTGCTTTGTCCTCATACCCTCTCTTCCAGGCATTCACATCTGGTGCTGCTGGACAGGTGATATTCAGCTGAACTGATGCTTGATTTGATGATTCTGGCTGTTCTTTTAGTTCTTCTATAGGTCCTTAAAAGTTTTCTGAAGTAACACATTAGATTTTTACCTGTCTTGCTCTTTGAATATGAAGATTGTTCTTTCTGACAGGTTTCACTGTAGGGCACCTTTTTGACCAATATGAACACAGCAATGCAAGTCTTGAATTGTTCAAGAGCTGTAGCTTTCACTAAGACAAACAGAACATAACTTCTCTACAGCTATGATACAGCCCTTTCTTGGCATACACACAGGTCTCATTAGCATTTTGCCAATGGCAGTATCCTGGGAAGATGTGTACATTTTCACTGTCCACCAGGATTCCAAGCTTTTATCATCCTAAGTGTCTTTCTGGAGCTGATTCCAATTCAGTAAAGATATGCTGCATAGTTTGTTTCCAGATTTACCAATGCAAATGCATATCTAATGCTTGTGCCTGTTTCACAAACCACTCCAAGTGCTGTCTCCCTGTACACAACCTTGTACTCCTGCTGCCACAGAAAGGTGATGTGGAAGGTGGTAATCCCCTAGGATACAAAAAGTACCTCCTGCTACTGCTTTGTGGTTTTATGTTAGATGGTTGATCCAGAAGCATTCATGATCCTCTGAGCTGTCAATGACTTGGAAACCCACAAAGCTACACAGAAGGTCAAAAGAGGGTCCCCTTAGACTGTTTGGTCCTCTTCAAGGATTGGGTTTTGCCTTCTAATTATGCAAATGTTTCTACAAGGTTTGAGAAATACCTGTGGGTGACATTTATGCTGGGCAAGGAAGGAATCCAGCTCTTTCTTACCTAGGCTCTTAACAGTGATACAGGTGCAACTGAAGAAGTTCTTCATTAACTCCTCACTAACTATGATTGTAACTTCTTAAAAATCTCAGTTTGGGTTAAGAGAATGCATCTGTGTTCTGCCTTTTGCCACATTTTAAAATTTTGTTTATTGATTTACAAAAAAACAAAACAAAGAAAACAACCAAAGAGATTGGTTTGAGATCTTTTTATTCCTGTGGTTTTTGTCAGTTCCAACAATGAGTTTAGAGTAAAGGACTGAAATATCATTTTCTTTTAGGACAGAGAAGCCTTCTTGTACATGCTGAAGAAGTTAATGCAAAAAACTCAGAAGTCTTTTTATTTACTTTTTTTCAGTGAGATACTAACAGGATGTAGCTATGAGCTAATATATAATCATGACAAAAGTAAAACAGTTCAACCAGCCACTTAGGAAATGGCTTTAGCTACTTGGAGCCTTTATTTAATATTACTAAAATTTTAATGATAGTAGATTAAATTATTTTTGTACCTTGGTTACTGGGGTGAAGCAGCTAACTATTATATTGTTTTTTAAATGCAAGCATGAAATACTTAAAATATTAAATATCTTAATGCTAATATTGCTGAGAAAGATATCTAATTTTAAAAAATTAGTGAAAAAGAAAGATTTAATTCTACTTTTCATATGTATGTCTTCCCACTATAGCTATTGTATGTCTTCCCACTATAGCTATCAGAGATACTTTTGCTCAGATCTGCATAAAATATGCATCTTTGGGGAACTTTAAAGATCTGTGTATTGTGTCTTGAGAAGCACTATGTATGTTTTGGGCTTGGTAATCCAGTAGTCACTTCTGTGATCCATACAAACCAAATACCCAAACCAGTAAGGTAACTAAACCTTTAATTACCGTAATGTATGGACTGAGCAATTCTCCTCCTCCCTGCTTCCCTTCACCCAAACCATCCTGGGTTCCCTTGGGCACCTTCTAAAGCATCGAATCCATCACCGCGCACTTAAGCGGCTGCAGGAAATTTGTTTTACAAGGCTGGTTTTAACTGAACTACCTGCTGTGCACCACATTGCTACTGTTTGGGAAATGAATGATGGGAAAAGCAAGTCTGTGATTTCATTTGTTCAGACCGATTAGTCACACGTTGCATATGGTATCATTTGCTTGTCACTTAATGACTGACCAGCCTGCCTGAATCGTTAGTGCGGCAGTGCAATGAAAGGAAGACATAAACATAATGATGAGCTCAAGGAAGTGGAGTGCTGTTTTACCTAAAAGAAATGGTGCGCAGAAATCCAGCACAGCTGCAGGTGCTCTGACGACAATGTGGGAAGCAGTTAGCTTCCAATTTAGCAGAAAATTAAGAGCGAAAAAACTGTTATTTGTGAGAGAAGATACTCATGGCAAGCAATCATCCATGCTCTATATCCACAAGATGAGCATTCAGCTGTCTTTGTCGTGACTTAAAACAATTGGTATCTTGGGCTGCATTCAACACCAGATTGGTGCTTATTATCTGCAGTTTATTCTTTCTTGGGATATTTTGTAAATCCCCCCTCCTTTATTTTATGGTTAATTTGCTTGCTTGAATGTAAAGCCATTTAAGCTGAAAAATCTGGATTGTGGTTCATCATTGTGCCAGTGCTCTGAGCTGTGTGATGCAACATAATTGGCAATTTTCAAATTCATAATCCATTTTGTTTTATGCATCCTCACACACACACACACACCCTGGCACCCCATCTCTTCAAACTCATAAAAAATCAAGATTAGGCCATGAGGATTACTTCAATCAAATAACAGGAATCAACCAGAGGTATCTTTTTATAAAGTTAAGTAATGAAATCCCCCGAGCTGAGATAAAATTATTCCTAAAGAAGAGTTAGTTTTCTCTTCCAAAAACTTGGAAGAATTCACAGATCTGAAGTATCCTCATTCTCAGCCAGGCAAGGCTTCTGCCAACTTCGGCAGAGCTTCACATTGTGCAAAAATATTGAAATTTACGAAGTTTTTAATTATGTAATTTTTAGTTATTTTGGTAGCAGTTTACTGGGAAAAACCATGTTGGAAGGAGGAACTGGAACTTTGCATTAAAAAGGAAAACACACTGATTTCTTAAATGCGTGGCTGTTCATGCAATGTCTTCAGCATAAGTATATTTTGCATCTATTCTGTACCCTTGTAATTGAAAGCTTTAGGAGAAAAATTAGGTATTTGTTCAGCAGAACTTAAAATTTGCTTTTTATAACCAACGATAAAATGCGAAACAGGGAAAAATCAGGCCCAGAGTCCTTCTGTAAAAGTATTTTGGTTTTCCTTGCCTTTATCCCATCTGAACTTTTTTCCCTGGACAAGATTTCACTTCTCTGTGCATACCTATAGGACTTGTAGGCCAAGAGAGTTTCAGTGTCTTACCATCTTACCGTAACGCATGGCTTTGGCAGGGGTTGGTTCTTCTTTCTTTTTTTTTTTTTTTTTAAGGTTTACTGCTTCAAGAGTAACTTGGGTTTCTACAACAAACTCTGTTCTGCCTGAGCTTGTGATTTTACTACCTCCTTGTGTTCCCTTTCTGCTCTCACCAGCTGGCTGCAGCCAAGGCTCAGCTCCACTCTATTTCCTGCGGTTAATGGGCAGCCACCTCGCCTGCCAACTCCGCCTGCCATCCGCTGACTCCTCTCCACCCGTTTCAAACCCTCCTGTCAGCTTGAGGCCTCTACTTCATTAAACATGTCCTCTGCTTTATCAGCAGTGCAGGATTCTTAGTCCACAGCCCTTTTGCCCCGTGCAGTGCAATAGATGCCAGATCTCCAGGATCTGCCAAGTGAGAGCTACCGAGGAGGAGACCACGCTGAGCTGCTGCTTGCTCACCCCAGAATGGAAACCTTTGTATCTGAGGAAGTTAATTTCACATACATTTGATAACGGGATAGTGAACTTTGAGTAAGTTTCTTTCAGTAGGCATCATAGATCTTCACTCGAAGACAGGCAGGATTTCTCTGCTCAGTGGAAATTTGTGAGGCCTGTGTACACCAAACTTGCTCTGTTTTCTGGCAATCTGCCAATCTGTTCTTCGGTGTGAAGGTGCTGCAGCATTTAGACATGTGGAAGGTGTTTACAGGGACTTGCTCATGTCTTTCAACAGCTGAGTACTCAAAAGGCAGATGAAAAGTTAGTGAGTAGGAGGAAAGGAACAGAGAACAAGGCAGAAGCCATCATTTTGCTGCCTTGCACGCTACAGATGTGCTTGTACCTTGACCACTGTTTGGCTCCCTAGTTGGTTCACATTAGGTAGGGCAACATAAGGTGCAGAGAAGGGCAGCAGGAATCTCAGTCTTGAGACCAGGATTCTCATCTGGGAGAGGAGACTCCCAGGTGGAAAACAAGGGACCTGTATGATCATAAGCGGATTACTCTGGCTTTCTCTCTCACCGTACAGGAGCAGTCTCAGACAGGTCTTTTGAAACAAATAAAAGGCAGCACATATTCATCTGGCACCCAGAGGTGTTCTCCAGTCATTGCTGTGGAAGACAAAGCAGGGTTATTAACGAAGAAAGAGAGTCTTTCACTCTTGTATGCTCATTTTTCATTTGGAAGACCTGTGGAATGTGTGCAGTCACTGCCATGTTGGTGAAACTCAGGTTCTTGTTTTAGAGTTTCACATAACCCTTTGCATGTGCTTGTGTCTGAGAGACTGCTTGTGTCTCTGTCAGGCAGTGGAGCAGCTTCTCACCTGCAGGGAGCTGAGACAGGACAAGAAATGTAGTGCTGCATTCAGAAACTGCTCTTAAAACTGTTCAGTTATCCAAATTTAACAGAAAAGTGCTGTTAAAAATTTTGAAAGTCTACCTTAGAAATTGGCATTCATAGGTACTGCAAGATGAATTCGACAAAATCTGGCTAATGGAACAGTTTAACCCGAATGTTATAATTGTAAAAGTTGTAAAATATTTAATAGAAGCTGGCTCTCCTGTTGAGCTTGAGAATTCGTGTATTCAGATGGTGAGGTGCAGTCTCTGCATCCTAATTAACGACAACAAATTCACACTGACAGCTGCCTGTGTATAATGACTCACATTTAAGACATGTTTTTACAGTTGATTTATTTACTCACTGAATTGAGAATATCTCCAGTGGCAAAGTTCCCTCTAAAAACCCAATTTCTTTTAAAAAGCAGTGGACTAAACAAAAGAAACATTGCAGGACTTACGGACATGTTCAATATCCTCATGAGAGGCCTTTCTGATTTCTTCCACCACTTTTTATGGCCAATAAAATTCAGGTAGGAAGCAACCAAAGCTGTCTGCAAACTCCTTACCAAAAGTGATGTGTAGTCAAAGAGAAAAAAAAAAATAAAGGAAAAAAATTGTTTTTATATTCCTGTTTCAAACTCTATTCATAAATTAATCTGAATTTAATTCAAAATAAGACAGTGCTCCATCCCCATGGTCTAAGGGTACAAAGGACAAAATATTTCTGGTTTGCTCTCAGTTCAGTTGGAACAGTTGACTGCTCCAGTCAGGAACTTTCTCTAAATATTTTTGTTTTAGTCTCTGGTTCAGCCTTCAAAGTCTGTATCTATATCATAGTTAAAACTGGTTTTGACCAATATGTGAAGAACTATTTTCTTACCTCCAGTGCTCAAGCCCTGGCTTTCTGGGAATATCAGACTCAAAATCAAACACTTGGTACGTCATACAGTGCCACGTGGACACCAGAAAAAGGCAGAAGTCAAGTCCTAATGGTGAGCATCTCTTGATCAAATTTTGTTCATATGACAGTCAGGCAAATAGCCACCATTGTTTTGTTTCTTATAAGCCTAGAGCACCTGTTTATCCATCTTTTCCCCTGATCCCTGTCTCCATCCTCATGAATGACTGTCAGCTAGGGCAACCAGCAAAAGAAACTGGCCACATACAGGACGGTCTTTAAAACTGATGTTCTAGAAATGTTGCAGTCACCATTTTTCTCTGGGGGCTTGCTACTTTAATTACCCTTAATTCTTCTGCTTCTAAAAGAAAGTCATTAAGACTTGTCAATAATTTAGTGTTCAGAGTGGGAAATTGTGGCTGTTAGAAATAATCTGGCTGTTACTGGTTTGGTATGCTGTGTGAACTGTAAAATTTGGACATGTATTGCTGGAGCCTGACCTCTGGAATCAAGGCATAATAATGTAGACACAGCCACACTGGAACTAACTGGTTTTCAGTTCACTTCTCAGGGATCATAATGAAAAGAAAAACTGTCAGTATGAGCATTAATCTGATTCAGATTAACTAATTAGGGTTTGAAGTTCATGGAAACAAGGACAGAAGAAGGGCCTTTCAGAAAAAAAAAGATGGTGGGATGAAGAAATGGAAAGTGGAGATGTGTAAAGAAAAAAATACACTTACCCTGGTAACAAACTAAATAGTGAAACATTATAATTTATTTTAATTTCAATTGCTGTGACAAAACCAATGAAATGCTACACTCTGTTTATCAAAATGAAAGTGATATTAGCATTCAGCAAAATTTGGACTATCTGTTGGGAAAGAATGTTTCTATTTAATATGGCTTTTAACTTTTTATTTTCCTAACCAAGGAACTGTGAGTTATATACTTTTCCTCTACCAGCAAACAAAATAGCTTCAGATCAACTTTCAGTATATTACATATCCCTCTATAACCCATCTTTCTCTTGCATTTAGGCTAAGAAACAAGTAAACCCAGTGTGTACATCCAAAGCCTTGCTTTTCTTTTATTTAGTTGAATTAAAAAAAAAAGTCACATGGCATTGTGAGCCAGCATGGGCACCAAACAAAAACTGCAAAAAACAATTGTACTGCTGCTGCTGGCACTCCTGTACAATGCTCAAATTGCATGGTTGTCAGTGCTTCCTGCCACATTTTGTTTATTATAAGCCACTTTTGTCTTCAGCATTAGTCTATTTTGCATCTATTCTGTGTTCTGTACCCTTGTAATTGAAATCTTTAGGAAAAAGAAAAAAATAGGTATTTGAATGAAACTCTTAAACACTGCAAGTGCTATACCATATGAAGTCATTACACATTTTATTTCTATACCCAGTTCAATTCTATAGCTACATGGATCCATCCTCCTGGGTAGCTCAGGGACGACTGAGTCCAGCAGACACTGGGTCAGATGCCATGATCACTGAATCTATTCTCTCTGTAACATAGGAGGGTCCTTGATAACCATGCATTCTGGCCAGCAAGCAGTCCACTAGAGAGCCTGTGAGGTACAAACTGTTTATGCCCAAGATGTCAGGAAGTAACTAAGCCATCCTGCTCTTGGAGCCGAGATGTCCATTCAGTACCATCTGGAGGACTGAGTTGGTCAACACAGCTGTAGTGGTCATGAATTATGCCTCTTGTTAGTTTAGAAATCATAATGAACAAAAGAGCATATTACAAGATGAGGGGCTGTCTAGCAGAGTGTGATTGTCCATCCATCCAACTGGAACCAGAGTAAGAAGAAATGTTGGATTTCCCTGGAAAACTAGTTTACTCTTTTAGATATCTGAAGAGCATTCCTCAGTCTGATAAAACAGAATCACAGAATGGCTAGGGTTGGAAGGGACCTTGAAGATCATCTGGTTCCAGCCCCACTGCATGGGCGGAGACACCTTCCTCTAGGACACTCCTTACTGATCTCCCTTTGCCCACACTAGTGTAAAGCCTGAAGCCCCTCACTCATTTCCCAGGTTTGTCCTTACCAGTGGGTAAGAGCTACACATTCTCTCCTTCCTGAGCTGCTGTGCTTTGCACAAAGCAGTCACAAAACAAGTGGCATGGGGTGCTCTACCCCAGTATCCTTACCTGGGTGATGGGACAACTGTATTTAAGCACCTGCACTCCATCAGGTAAGTGACAAGAAAGACTGAGTAAACCTCTATAGCAGATCACATTACACAGGCATCAATGTTCCTGCTAGTAACAAGGAGCAACCACCAGGAAGAAACCCCAAGCCACAAAACCCCTGCTTCTACAAATAAGTAATGGAGCTGGAAAACAAATCAAGTTGTCATTCATTTACACTTAAAACCAGTTTAAAATTAGGTTTTAAAAATAAAATTACAAATATATTTTTACAAAGTGGTGCAAAATGTGATGAAGTTTGCACACTCTCAGAATACCTTGTAGCATACTGGTTAATGCACGAGGATGAGAGAGAAAATCCATGAGATTAAACTAAAATTTCCTTTATTCTGCAGTTAGCGCAGCAATGACAGCTTCTGAGAAGCCAGGAGATACTTTTTCTCCCTCTTTTGTGAATCCAACACTTCTTTTCTTCCAGAAAGACCCAAGGAGTCTCATCAAGTGCTGAAAGGAATGTTTGCAGCCAGGTGAATTTTTGGTTTGCTTCTTTCAGTGAGAGGAAAATAAGAAAGATTGCTCCAAGCACAAATAATCTGTTTGCACAGTCCCTGCATTTGTTCAGCTGAAGTAGTTTAATGCTCTTCTCTCTTCAATGACTCCAGGAGTCAGCCTATATACCCACTGTCATGAAAACTAAATTGGTGCAGGGGCAGAAAAGAAAGCTCAGTCAGCACAGGAACCCTTTCTGTGCTTCAAGGCAAGAACATCCATGGCCTCCTCAGCAACCACATTCTCTCCATTTTCACAAGCAGACTTTCAGTGAAGGAACTGAGAGGAAAAAGTTTGCCCCTGCTGTGGCATTGAAAGGCCCTGGGAAAGACGAGTTGTTCCAAGAGGGGAATTTTCCCACAGAGTAAATTGTTTGTAGGAACCCCGTGGTTTCGTTTCAATGGTGTCTGAGGCAGCACCCTTCCTGGTGGGTTGCTGTTGTAAGTCAGCCTAGCAGGAGAGTGAGCCTTGCAAGGAGCTAAGCAGTCATTAAACTCCTTAACTCTCACTCATTAGTCAGAGCTATGCTGATTTAACAAGGCCTTTTTCTGTACCTTTCTAAATTCTCACCTTTAAGAATGTGTTGAAACAAAACTCCACCTCCTCCTTAAGACGGTTTTAAAGTCATAGAATCATTTTGGTTAGAAAACACCTTTGAGACCATCAAGACCATCGAGACTAACTACTAACCTAGCACACTGCCAAGTCCTCCACTGGCCCCAAGCACCACAGTTACACATTTCCCAGATACCTCCAGGGATGGTGACACAGCCACTTCCCTGGGCAGCCTATTCCACAATTTCATGATCCTTTCTTTTGGTGAAGAACTGTCTCCTAACACCCAAACTAAACCTCCTCTGGTGCAACTTGAGGCCATTTCCTCTTGTCCTCACACTTGTAAGTAACTTGGTAGAAGATAAACAGCCACCTCACTACAACCTCCTTTCAGGTAGTTGTTGTGAGCAGTAAGGTCTCACCTCAGCCTCCTTTACTCCAGACTAAACAACCCCAGCTCCTCCTTGTAGGGCTTGTTCTCCAGACCCTTCACCAGCTGTGTTGGCCTTCTCTGGACTTGCTCCAGCAACTCAATGTCATTCTGCTAGTGAGGGGCCCAAGGTCACCAAATATCAAAGAAAAAGCCAGTTCTCATCTGTTCTAATGGAGCTGCCCTTTGAAGTGCCACTTCAAAGTGTTTTTTATAGCAGTGTCTTCATCCCCTGCTGTGGGCCTGAAGGTCAGTAGAGTCTGATTCTACCTGCACTCTCAGAAACATAAATTCAAGTTGCCTTTTACATCTGTGAAGCTACTCCAGGTTTAAGGTAAGGTCTTTTAGAGAGACCGTAATTAGAGATCTTTTATTCCCTGCTGCACATCCTAGGGGATGAGTTATAGATTTTGTGGAGCACAAAGTGTCCCAGTGAGTATTGGTGGGGGCTCAAGAAGCTTCACTTCTGTACACAGCAGCCTTCCAGGGGTCTGGTCAGTGTGCTCTTGTGTGGCACCACTTGTGGAAATGACAATGAAACTCCTCTCTTCTTTGAGGAGTTTTGAGGTCTACAAGCAAGGTAGTTATGCAGGTGTTGCTAAAGTATGTGAAGTTAGGTGGATAATGTGAATTTTATTACGGAATATCACTGAAGTGAGAACTTCAGTGCAAATGGTAGTGCTTTCATTGTTTTTACCTTCATGTCAAATGCCAAAATGGAAGAGCAAAGAATTAATCTATTACATAAACTACATTTAGTTTACCTATGTATTTAGTCACATAAATACATATCTGTCACATATAGATCTATCTGTCTATGTACCTGTCTATCATGTAGTTACATGCATCGTATTACAGGTCTACTATTACACTGCCTCAGTGGTGGAGGTCTGCAGTAGCAACATTATTGTTTCCGGGTGGTATGAACTGGCACACTTCCACAGCTTTCTATGGAAAACCATATCTGATAGCAATTACAGAAAAGAGAGAATGTGGTTTGTGCAAAGTCCTTACCTGGAGACTTTGATTACCAAAAAAAAAATTTTAAAAATATAATTAGATAATGTGTCAAATATGTTATACAGTAGGAATCTAAAGAATGACACATGATTAATTAATTAAAAATTGCATATGAAATATTTTTAAAGTGAGGTTGTTTTTCATTTGACTAGCTGAAAACATCTAAACATTGCACTGAACTGAACACTATGTGTGTTGTAACAGATGGCACACCAAATGTATTTGATGTCAATGTAGGGTTAATTACAGTATTTGAAAAGCATTTGCCCATTTTTAGCATTACAATGGGCATCAACAAGCACTAGGGATGAAAATAATTGAGCAAACTTGAAGAAATGAGAAAACTGCAACAGAAATAGTAAACTTCAGTGTCTTAAGTGCACTGAGTAATCACCATTTCCAAATACATTGGAAATAATCAATTTATGGTATTCCAGGTTGGCAAAGCATAACAGTCTATGGTTGTTTAGCTACTGGTGTGCAGCTCTTTTGTTTGGAGAAAGAGAGGTCTCTAAAGACCAGAATAATCCATGACACTCTCTTCAGTAAAGACGCATGACTTAGTGGTTTTGTTTCTTTTGATTTGCATTGGAAACACACTCTAAACTTCTCAAGGTTGTATGGATTTCTGGGAACTGCTATACTTTACAATACCCAAGCTGCATTAGGAAGCCCAGAGTGAGTTTGACACAAGAAACTTTTTCAACTAAAATTTGTGTGGTATATGCTGAGCTGAAAACAGTCAAGATGAAACTGGCAATTATTGTGCTTCCCACAGAAATGTGAAATGGAAAAATATTGTCAGCCAGGGAGGGAGTGTTGGTTTTACAGTACCTCTGGATAAATGCATAAAATGCAAGGGCAAAACAATTGCCATTTGTCAGGAGGAAAACCAGTTGTACCAGTAGTATCTGTAGGTGAACCTGCACTCCTAAGGGACAACCTGAGCAGAGACATGTAGTTTATGGATGGACAAGTGCCATATGTTCTGCCACATCCTCTTCCAGTTGGCCGGGCTGGGTTGTCCTCCCAACTGTCTGGTGGTTGGCACCAGCCCATCACCCAGCTCCCACCCAGTATGGTCATCAAGCAGAAAGATCTTTCAACTGGAACTATCTTCCCTGAATCCCCTGAAAAGAGTCACCCACCTTGGGAAAGTTTTCCAGATCCTATAGTGCAGCAGAGAAAGTGGGGATGCTGCAGGGAACAGATGTGGGGAAGGCAAAGCCAACTCACCTACACTATACAGCTGATCACAGTTATTACAGCCATGGCATGAAGCAGGATTATTTATTTGCTGCTTTATACTGCATGCACTGTAATAGCCTGCAGGAATCCATTCTGCCCTTAATTCAGTCTTAATTAAGATTATGCCTTTACCTGGGTAAACAGCCAAAAAAAGTTGAGAAGGGTGGGTGGAATAAATAAATAGCACTGTACATTAAGGCACTTCCTCTGGTTACAGTCAAACTCCTCATCTAAAACTTCTGAATGGCAATGAAGGAAAATCAAATTTAATAAGATTTTTCTCTGGGTATGGTGTTGAAACAGTCTGGCTCTCAACCTGACTAAAATAATGCTCATAGCAACAGAGCATAGGTAGGCAATGGTGTGTGTGTGTGCACACAGACCTCTTAGAACTTTATGTGCAAGCCTGGCTCCAAGAAATTGACTGTTTCTTAAAGATGCTGGTTTTTAGTTTTAGATCATATAGAAAATGGATTAACAGCAAAAATCAGGTAGCAAAGAGTAATTCTCAGGAACACATCTGCTACTCTCTTCCTGGTAAATGACACTAAATCAGTTAAAGAAGCCCAGATTCAGAGTCACAAGTTGGAGCAATCTCAAACACTATTTCCATTTATGGCCCTGAAGTCATAAAAGGACTTCTTTTTGATGGTGTTTCCGTTTTTAGATGTCAAAATATATCAAAATCATATAACAGCTTAAAAAAAAAAAACAAAAAAAACCCCAAAACAAGGAGGATAGTACTTTCTTAGCCACATCAATGATTTTTACATTTAAAGGAAGAAAAAAAACAAAACGAAGGAAAAACCCCAGTATGTGTTCATGCAAGCATGTCTTGTTTTTTGGATCTGAAGGAGTTATTTGGCTTCCAAACAAGCAAATAAAGTAAACCAACACTCATTTCAGCTTGGTGGGACAATGAGGAAGAGGTGTTTCAGAGAGACATTTGTCTAGATTTTTTTTCTGGAAAAGTGAATGACTAGAAAATATTTTCTTTTTCCAAAGTCCCTACTTTATTTGGAAAAATAATAATGACGTGTCAACTTGTAATAAAGGGTAGAAGAAAGCCTTATGTTATGGAAAGAGCATCACTCCCCCACTTCTTTCTGCAGCTCTTGGGGTGACAGTGTAGTCCCAGTCGTAGTTACAGGGCAATGCAGCTTTGCTGTGACTACTGACCATGCAGCCACACTGCACATGGCTTTGGGACTCATTGATGCTGAGGACAGGGGTAGGGTTGGCCAGCTGGGTGATACAGACACTGGAATGCTGCATGGAGTGAGAGATCTTGGAAAATCTCAATCTCCAAGCATTATGCTTTTCCAGTGGTCTTTGTCTTATTTCCTGCACGTCACTGTTTCCTTTCTACAGTGACAGTCAGAGGCACATAACCTGTCATTAGATTTTGAGGCTATTAAAGCATTTTAAGCAGTATTAGGCAAATCTACCTACAAACAGTGGCTTTATTTACCAGGAAAAAGTGGTTTCTAAGGAAACCTCCTCTCTGTTCAAAAGAAAGACAAGAAAACCATGCTGTTCATTAGAAAGGCTCACAGCAGACCTGCCTCAGGTGAGGGTCTCCTGTGTATTTCCCTTACCACCTTCCTTCTCTGGTCTAGAGGGAGAGGGGGATGGACTGATGAGTTTCCTTGTGCATTGATGGAGCCTTTTCAAAGGCTGTGCATGGTTCAAAGGTCTAACCCTCAGCAGAGGTGTGCTTTGTGATGGATGTTTGAAGAGGTGCCATCCTGAACATAATCCTCTCTGAAAGTTTTTTTAATACAACTCTTTTCAACAGAGATGAAAAAGAAAGAGAAAAAAGAGAAAAAACAGCACCATACACTCAGTCTACAAAAGATATGACAGTGGATTCAGAAAAAACAATTGGGGTTTGTTTGTTTTTTGGTTATTTTATTATTTCCTGTTTGGATGGCTAAGCAACTTTCCAAAGCAATATGATAACACATCATCCATTCTGCTTCCTTCCCAGCTTCCTTGCTTTTTGCTGTATCCACAAGGGAGGCACAAGAGGGCAGGGGGGTGCTCCATGCACAAGTGTCCCTAGGACTTGGACACACAGCTGTTGCCTTGTCAGTGCTCCTCGATGTGCCCAATGCTCTCAGCTGCTGGGTGTATGCCCAGTGTTGTAGACTCCATGAGATTTCTTTCATGCTATGCCTCTGCATGATGGCACTGGCCTTAGTAGTCCTTGGTGCCACCCTAATGATTGTAATTTCTAGTTGTAAGCTCCACGCCAGGTTCATTGCTTGCATGGCCCTGCAAGACCCACTCCTGTGGAGTGTGCAGGTTGTTGCAGTGAGCACAAAACATCTTTGCTTTTCAGCCTGGAGACACGATGAGCAAACCCATACTCTTTGATGGGACACAATACTTTGTATTTTTTCTAGCCAGTCAAGGCTACAGGATTCCATCCAAAACTCTGATGGCTAAAAGTAAGCAGAGAGCTGTCTTCCTCTGCACTCAGCTTTCTGTACCGGGACATTTATGTGGGGCAAACATGTGATATTCTTCTCAATATTCCCTCCCACCCATGGAGTACCAGCAGCCTTCCCCAGGAACTTGTACTACTGAATGGGAACAGTAGCTGAGTATAAATCTGTAGCTGAGGATATGGGGTCTACCGAGAAGCTGAGATCAGTCCTAGCACTGCTTTTCTCATGAGTTTTCACCAGTCCCAGCCCAAATACACAGCCTGGCTTGGCTGAGCAGGACTGGGGTAGCAGCAACCCCTGGGCTGCAGCATGGGGCTCTCCCCAGACTTGGCAGCCTCCCCAGGCAGAGGTGTGACCATAACATCTCTCAGCTTCTGGATTTGAAGGCCAAGGAGTCCTTCAGCTGTGTGAGCAGCAAAGCTCTGGGACAGCTCTTGTGTGGCACAGCCAGGTCTGGATAAGAGCAGGGCTCAAGCCCACCAAAAGCAGGAAGGGCTACAGGTTTCCTAGAAGGTGATGGAAACCAGTGACCCACTAAGTCCTTCCCAGACCCATGGTGCCCACACTGTTCCAGAAACCTGAAAGCCCTGGGGATCTTCAGCCAGCTTCAGATGGGAGAGGTCTGGACTACCAAGCAATCCTTGCTATATTTAATGAGAGAGAGATTAAATTATGTTACTCACTTTATTTTAATGTATTTTATGTTTATTTCTATATGTGCATGAGTACTTAATTTACCATAATTATTGAGATGAATTGCAGCTAACATTACAAGAAAATTGTAACTTGTCATAAAACAAGTGGGCCATACTGTAACAGAGCTGTTACCACACAGAAATGAACCACTAGAATAGTTTAATAACACAAATAAATCCACACACCCCAACATGATACTTCTTTGTGGATTTGATTAATTATTAGGAAGCAAAATGACTAACAAAGTTGTATATATAAAAATATCTTCTTACATCAATAAGATTGTAAATTTTAACTTTATTGCATGACAGCAAGTGTAAGCAAGAATTACACACAATGCAATGAGCTGAATGAATTAATATGCTTAGGGCTTTTGTTGCTAGAAATACTTTGCTCTGTACTATAATCAGCCATTGTAACTCCACTCAGCTGCAATTTAAGTTTCTCCTCACAGTTTAGTAAGGGACAGATGAGCATTTGTTCATTTCACAGCTTTTCCCACATGTCCAAGGCCTGACCTTCATCTTTTCCAGGTGGTAGGCAGCTCTGGGTACAGCTGTTGCTTTAAACCTCTTTTCCAGTTCTGATCCCTGTCTGCTGCAACCCTGTCCAGCTTGTCCTTAGCCCCTATGGTGCTTCCACGTACAATTTAGCCACCCAGCTACATCTCTTCATGGAGTCTTAAGATGCCAGAGGTACTGAGCATGTTGTTGAGATGTAGGGATTTGTTAATTGACAGGTAGGGAAAACTGAAGCAGATTCTGGAGCTTCAACCCTTATCTCCTCAGTGCCAGGCAACTGCTCAGATCATGCAGCCCATCTTTCTTCCTCTCACCTAGCAGGAATGGAAGATGAGAGTCATGTTGCTGCTTTGACCCGTTAACCAACATGTATGTGAAACTTGAGCTGATGTAAAATCTGCAACCACATGGGCTGTGCCCGTTGTGTGTTATGACTAAAATCAGCCCAGGGCATCAATGACAAAGATTTGTTATCAAATGGTTGTTTATTCAGAACCTCAAGGAGCTCTGAATAAGTCCATATAGAAGAGATGGGCTTGTGAATGCTAAGGAGATAACCAGAGCATCCATGCAGAGTTTGCTAGACTCTTAGCATTATGACAATTTTTCTCAACACTAAAAGTAGTTCTGCATATGTTTTGCTATCAAAAGTTCAAAAAACATTTCTCAGGCATAAATTTAGAAACAAAGTATCTTTTTGAGTTTTTGTATTTCCTTCCTGCTCAAAAATGTGGGTTTAATTTACTCACGGATTCAATCTTTACTCCCAAGAAAGGAAGGCTGGAAGCTTACTTTTTTTGTCTAAATTAGTGGTTTTCAGTGCAATCACATTAAGCTGCTGAGCTGCTACATGAAGAAGGTTTCTGTTATGGAGTAAACACTTAAATTCCCACAAAGATGAGATAAGAATTAATGGAATAGGCACAAATAACACAAGGCAACCTCTTCACTGTCACTGGTATGACTGTAGGCATACTGCTTCTTTTGGATTCCTTTTTTTTTTTTGTGAGCTGGTTGCCATCGTTAGTGACATGGGGCAAGCACACAAAACCTGTGGTTTTTGCCAGGATACTTGCAAAAAATTGTCCCAGCACTTTTGCCAGAATAACAATTTGATGATATACAATAGCCACCCAAATTTGCCACCCCAGACTTTGCCGCTGGGTGCAGCTCTCTTTGGGCTGCAATTGTGCCCCTGAAGGTTCTGCAGACTGGGCTGCCACGGAATCATTACACCCAGACATTTGTCCAGGCTGTGGAAGATGCCAACACTCTGCTTTGGCACTCTATTGCATGGGCATCTGGTCCTAGTGTTGCTAAGTGGCTGATTTCACCAAGCCAGTCATGTGTCTCCACATCATTCATTAAGCCCAGACGTGGAGAAGAGCAACAGCAACAAAAAATATATGGATCAAAAACAATTACTATTAAGGGAAACACCATCTCGCCATTCATGAGCCTTTGTGTTCATGTAGGAAAGCCAGCCATGTGATTAAAAAGATATTTTAAATTAGCTACATCTAATTCCCTGCACCTCTGCCATTAGGCTTTCTACCTCCATATGTCTAGCCAAGGTTGCTGGAAATCACATTTTATGAAGGTGTCTTCAGCTTCATTCTGTGAATGCTTGATTTTGCACCCCAGGTAAAAAAACCCACAGAGATCCACACTGAATTTCAGCTTTATGTGGTATATGCATATACAAGCCCTGATTTTTGTGCTGACTAGAACTCTAAAAAACTCAATGCGGGATGAAAAGCACTCTATGTCATAAAAAAATCAACTCTTTCAACCCTATTGAGGTTGAGGTTTTCAAGGCAAACCAAAAGAGACCCAAGAGAGCAGCACAGCTTAGGGAATGGCACGATGAAAAGGACTTATTCTAGTACTAGCTTTTTAGGGTCTGGGGCTTACTTCATTATACATTTTACCTATTTGTGATAAGAAAAGAAGGAATCACAGGTGACATTGGGGTGAATTTGTATTTCTCAGTGCATCTTGAGCTCCATTATATTCAAGGAACTTGTACTGAAACAAAATATGAGGCATATTGAAAGTCAATGGACTTTCACTGATGCTTGATTTCAAGGGAGGCCTGATCTTCATGAGAACAAATAAATAGAGACAACACAGCAAGATTGAAGCCAGATGACCTTATGGGAAAATGCAGTGTTTCATGATTTAGAATAGTTTCTCTAGAGTACACAAGATAAAATTGTCTACTGCAACAGATCTCAAAAAATAGCCAGCCCTCTGCCCACAGTGTTAGCATATGAGCAAAAAGTTAAGAAAAACACTTGAAAAAAATAGATGATGACCAAGGAAGACAATTTAATAATAACCTGGAAGTTGCTGGAGCAGTGAACTAATCCATAAGATATGCTGACCTAACACGAAAGACTACCACCACCTCCTTTCCAACATCATAAATGCCCCCATCCCACTCTGAAGTGTTCTAAGTCAAATGCATGGGATTTCATCTTCAAGGCACTTGCTAGCTCAAATTCCACCCAGAAGTCCAGGACTCTCTTTGACAGCTCCTGAGATTCAAATGGCATTTTTTTTGTAAGGATGAAGTCTGCAGTATGCAGCGGGACAAACTTTTCTCAGAACAAAAGAACTTCCCAAGGACTATCCCAAAACGTTGCACTGCAAAGATCTAGAGTGAAGATGAAAAAAAATCCAAGTAAATGCATATGACAATTATCTATCATGTTCAGTCTTCAGAATTCATAGAAATGTGCTTGGGTAAGGGATCTTAATAAGAACCTGTAAAGCAGAGACTTTGGGCACTGTGCTTGGGCTTCATAGATTTTGCTGGTGTTGTGTTTCAGGTCTAACTCATACTCAGACATTTGTGGACTTGCAGGAGCAAGAGTAATGACACAATATGTTCTGTACCATGTATCATGAAAAAGAAGGACTCAAGTTAAGTCCAGATAAATGCACTGTGAGAGCATTCAAAGAAAAATGTTTTGGTCATCTTTGAGATAGAAGCATATTGGACCAACTTCTGCTAAAGCAGGAACTTTTGCTATGCTAAGGTACACCACAGAATTGTCTCAAGCGAGAAGAAAACATATGGTAATGTGATGTGAGTGTATATTATACCTCACAGTGTATATCATGGCTTTAAGTTAAGTTGCTTTTTTTCTTTTTTTTTTTTTTTTAAAAGAAACTATAACCAAACCCCGCAAAGATTTCAGCATCCTGCCAGCAAGATCCTGTCTCAGTAAAAATGAACAACCCATTTCTACTGCAATAATAGTGGTGGATATACCTAAGATGTACAAGTGGTGAGATAAGGTACACAGATGTAACTGCAGCTTTTGTGGTTCAAGTAAGGAGACAAGTTTCGTGTGCCAAAATTACCACCCAAGCAAACAGAGCTTCAATAATAGGGAAGTGTGTGCAAGCTAGGCTTGAACTAACCTCCTACTTACAGATTTCACTGCTTCAGTAATCTCTAAAGACAAAACCAAAACCCAAATGTTAGGCTGGTCTTTTGCCTCTGGCTGTCTGCATTACTGTTTTCTCCCTGCCATTACACAACTTGCCTTTCCCTTATCCTCCAACACCAGTCTGCATCAAAAAAAATTCTGGTTACCCTTCACCGAGCTTTCACAGCTGCAGGTGTCTCTCAGCCATGCTCTGGCTGCAGCTGAGCTCAATGAAGAGGTCCAAGCTGTAAGAAAAAAAGCCCCACAAGTCCTTTGAAGCCTTCTGCTCTTAGGAGCAGTTAGACTGAAACAGGATGTTTGTCTAGTCTCAAGGCATGCTGGCAATAGTGATTGCAGTCTGGTTTTCAAAGCTGCAGAGATAAACGGGGTTGACAGCAGGAGAAGACTCTGCCCCCTGTATTGAAGAGTTGAATAGGCAGAAGAGTGAGAAAGATGATTTAAGCATGGTGGGTGAAGGAGAGAAAGGTGAAAGAAAACTTCCACCCAGATTTTAAAAGCCCTTTTGACTCCAAATCCATGTTAACAAGTGTGTCCCACTCCATGCTTTCAACCCTTTTAGTCAGGAATGGCTTACTCATGGGGGCAGAGATGCTCATGATGACTCTAGTCTAACCAGAGCCATTATTTTAGGTCTTGAGATTGCTATGCAAATGCGATGGTCTACTTGCTGAAACCAGCCATCACCTGCAGTTGTGTGGCATGAAGCCCCAGGGAAGGTTTGCCAGTGCTGGAGATTTGGCAGGGCAGCTCAGCACAGCCTCAGCACTGGCTGGGCTGGAGCCACATGGCTGCTGCCACTTTGCAGTCCTTCTTCTGAGAAGGGTCTTTACTCTGGGGTCACTGCAGAGAACACATATCTTGGCTGATATTGTGCCTCCACCTGAGCCAACAAAACATGAGCTGTATGAGAGAGGATGAGGAGCATCACCCAAGCTGCCAAAGGAGCACCTCTGGTCTGTTGTATTATTCAGGTTACCTGATTTTTCCCACTCACTCACTCTCCTAGTGAGGTAGCAGAAAAACAACCTGAGATACTGCTCTCTGGGCTGCTCAGTTTTATTCCTGGTCTTTATGCTTCAGTTCTCCTACCCTTCTTTTTTCTCCTTCTGCTCTCTTGTTGCTCAAAGAGAAGAGTATTTCCTGAAGCCAGCTTTGAAAAGCTAGTGCCAATCTGTTTTTGTTTTGAGCCTATATGAGCAAATGAATAATACAGTTAACCAAGACTGGCTGGGTGCCATCAGTCACACACAGTAGCAGGGTTGTCTGGCACCCTGCAAAATTGGCAGTGGGGACTGGAAAAAATAATAAAGACATTTATATTTTTATTATGGAGAGATGAGCTGAGTAACATCCTGGTGATGTACCATAATGCCTTGGCTATCAGAGGAACCCAGAAAGGTCTAGACTCTCATGAAAAAGAGTTAAAGCACATCAGTATTCAGCAACCAGCATGAATAGTGAAGCAAAAAACCAAAAGTTTTTTAGATTTTAAAAATATGAGCCCTTCACACCCTTTCCTTTTTCAACGTAGATTTCTTCCTTGCTTGTCCCAGTGGTTATCTGTAGCAATAATGGGACATTCCCGGACCTTACTTTGGTCACTTACAATGTTGAATTCTTCATCACACACCAATACCTATCCCAGGTTATAACATACAAAGCATGAAGTTAAGGACAGTTATGAGCCATGGTATTCAAATTGGAGATACTTCAGACCACAAAGACACTCAGACTCAGGTTTTTAAAAACAAATATTGTCTAAAGTAAAATTTATTCAAAAAGGCCCTAAGGCTCCTCAGTGTGGGAATGATGTGTAGCCCCAGATGAACTGTGATTGCCACTGGCAGATTGAGAAGTCCTATTTATGAATCAGTAAAAGTCCCTGGGCTTTTCCAAGGATGAAGGGCAAGAGCTTCAGCTACTGCTTTCCCCACACAAGGCACTGTCATGCACTTGGACCCATGTTAGATATTGGATCCTTTTCCTCTCCCTTCCGGAGAAAGAGAGGGAGGGTGGCAGAGGTGAGCTTCTCTTTGTGCCACTGGAGCCCAAATCCTTTTTCCAACAGTCTGGAAAACTGTTTGAAAGTGGAGGCAAAAATCCACTCTCCAAAGTATGGGTGGGTGCTGCTTCTTGGGCATCTCTGCTTGAGGATGTGTCCTACGTTGCACTTTTCTCTTGAAGGCCCCAGCCTTGGTACACACTTCAATAATCCTGTAATGTAGGTGGTGTGTGGGCTAGTGCATCACCTGCCTGAATCCCTTATTCCTCCTGATAAGGTGGCTGTAAGGCAACATGTGAGATGTAAGGTCACGCTGAGGCAATGGCATGGGAGGAGAGAATGGTAACAGACAAGCTTTGTATTTTTATTACATTGTGCAGCTGTTGCTCTTTGTCTTCCTAATGCTGTTGATCTGCCTTTGTCTTTTTAAACCACAAATTCTTCAAAGCGGGGCTTATTCTTCATTCTCCGTGTGTAAGAGGGATACATATTGCATCTAAATAGCATGTGACACAGAGGAACACAAAGAGTTCTAAAGAGTATACAGTCTTCCTCGCCTTGAGTTTATCCACATTTCTGTCAAACAGAATGATCTCCATTCCTTGTCCTAGGCTGTAGATTAGTCCTACACATTTTGGTCCAGGGCTTATCTTAGACATCACTGCATTTGCACATCCAAGCATTTTGCAGATTGCAAAATGCCAACTTCTTCCTTTTAAAAAAAATCTCTTGTGGGAAGTAAAGGTTCCCTATGCTACCTGGAAGTGCAGAAAAACCTCTACCTTGGGCCCTCCGAAACAGAACTAGGCTTGATATTTAAATACTGAAAAGAACATGAAGAAATCTAAATCACGACAGATGGAAGAAAGTGTTAATTGCCACAAAGACCAGCATAATCCTGACCACATTGATCGTAGTAAGGTTTTCATTAGCAAACAATTATCAACACCTACGCCAAATAAAGTGAATTTCTAAACAACAGGTAGTAATAACAAAATACTCTCTTTAGCCAAAAGTCATTAGAAGGTAGAGAAGGATTATCTACAAAGAGAGGATTAGAAAAAAGAGAAACCCTTGATGTAGCAAAGGGAGCCCCAGCAGGCCAGCTGGCTAGATTGAGGCAATAATCCTGCATTTTTTCAAAGAAATAATAAAAGTAAAAAGAAAGATCAAAGCCAATAAAAGAACTCCTTCGCATGATACAGTGGGCTATGGAGAAATGCATGTGCCTTTTTAACAATTGTTTCTAACAGCCAAACAAAGAAGAATCAGCAGTAGGGTTCAGTAACATTTAAAGAGACCCAGGAACTGATAATGCCAGTTTTATACCTGTGTAACTCCACTGGCTTCTTGATTTACATCAATACAAGTAGGAGGAGAATCTGGACCCATAGAGTAGGGTACAGTGTGCTGTAGGACAAATTGTTGCTCACTGTTTCTCTGCCTGCTGGAGGGCAGACAGAATGAACTAATAGGTCTCTTCATTCTTTATTTTAAATTTTTTTTCCTTATGAATGTTTTAGATCCCTGTTATTTTCTTGCCTTAGAACTAATCACAGTTCTGTCTGCTTTATACTGGGAAGAACAAATAAAAGTTTGCCTACTTTGACCGTTATTTGAAGACTTTCCATCCTTTCCTGAAGCAGCATTGCTATGGCAACAGGTAGCTCAAAGAAGAGGGGAGCAGTAGTTCAGGGACCAGAGACCAGGTGTTAGTGACCTCTTCTCTCCATAACCAAACCTCCCAGGCCCAGCTGGGATGGCTTAGCCAGATTGTCAGTGTGATAAATTAGACTCCAGCAGTCTGGTCTTTCTTGCTTTTCACAGGATCCTTTCTGCCCTAACCCAGGAAGTGGCACCACTGCATGGCAGAGTGTTCAGCTGTCCAGGTTTTTCAACTGAGCAGCTCAGATCACAGGCTTCCTCACTGGAATTTCAGTAAAGTTCCAGGCTGGAGAACCCTGCTTAATCACCCCGGGGATCTGCCTTGGCCAACATTTTCCGTCTGCCTCTCTGGTCCTTCACAGCGCCGTTTCCAGCATCCCCAAGCCACAGGATGTGACCCTGGGCCGGTTTGTGCCCGGCACCCACTGACCCACCCACTCCGGGCTCTCGCAGGCGGGTTCTCTGCGCACCGAAAGCTGCGGCAGCAGCGAGGACGACCTCTGATCCTCACCTCCCGAAAGCGGGACCAGAACCTGCTCTTCGGTTTCGTTCCAGGAGATGGCACCATTGCAGCACCCAACCGCTGCCGACCGCCCCGGGAGGGGAGGAAAGAAGAGGGAGATGGGGCACGGGGTCCGGGGGCTCCCTCTCGCCTGTCCAAGCAGAAAGAGGGAGATCTGCGGTCAGTGAGGCCGATTGTGTGAGGTTCAACGAGGCCAAGTACCGCGTCCCGCACTTAGGTCACTAAAATACTCGTGCAATGGCACAGGCTTGGGTTAAAGTGGCTGGGGAGCTGCCTAGAGGGAAAGGACCCGGGGGTGCTGGTCGCCACCAGGATAAATATGAGCCAGCAGTATGCCCAGGTGGCCAAGAAGGCCAACAGCATCCTGGCTTGTATCAGATATGGCATGGCCAGAGGGACTAGGACAGTGATTGTCCCCCTGTACTCAGCACTGGTGAGGCTGCACTGTGTTCAGTTCTGGGCCCTCACTACAAGAAGGACACTGAGGTGATGGAGAGAGTCCAGAAGTCAACAAAGCTGGTGAAGGGTCTGGAGAACATGTCTTATGAGGAGCAGCTGAGGGAATTGGGATCGTGTATTCTGAAGAAGAGGAGGCTCTCTACAACTACCTGACAGGAGGCTGTAGCCAGGTGAGTGTTGGTCTCTTTTCTACAATAACAAGTGATAGGACAAGAAGAAATGGCCTCAAGTTGCACCAGGGGAGGTTTAGATTGAATATTAGGAGATGTTACTTTACTGGAAGGGTTGTCAAGCACTGGAACAGGCTGCCCAGGGAAGTGGTTGTATCACTGTATCCCTGGAGGTATTTAAAAGATGTGTATATGTGGGGCTTAGGGTCATAGTTTAGCAGTTCATGTGGCAGTGGTAGGTCAGTGGTTGGACTTGATGTTCCTAAATGTCTTTTCCAACCCAAATGATGCTATGTTTCTTTTCCTCCTCTCTGGGAGGTTTTTTCAGACAAGACTGAAGACTGAGGTGGTGAATCAAAATGTGGTAGATGGGTGTACCGGAGCAGGTGGTTTAATGGGGAAAAGGCTAAGGATTTTCTGTGGGAAAAAGCTAAGGAATTTCTGTGGAAAAAGTAGTTGAATCCTGTGGGTTTCGTGCAACACCTCCCACATGTGTACATCCTCTACATACAAAGCCCACTAGGCTTTGACCTAGTAGAGCAGGTTTATGTGTGACATAGTTCACTCTTCAAGGACTTGGGAGGATGAATGGATTATCTCCTGCCTCATGATACCTCCCAACACCCCCACCATTGCCTGCATGTGTCTGCTTTCCATAGTGTCCTCAATCATGTGGCAGTGTCTGATACAGCAGAAGCAGTGTTAGACAATATTGTCTTTGCCTGCTTGTTACTGCATTGCTGCTGTTGGTTGTTGTCCTAGCAGACACCATCAGAAGTCCCTGTCTGTGCTCCTGCCCACGTCCATGGCAGAGTCACCCATGCACTGCAGCTTATCATCACCCTGTGCCTCACCATACCCTGTGTCTTCTGCTTGTAGCACTAATGCTGCATGAATACGTGCTCAGAATCAGAGAAAACATCTACCAGATTTCTTCAGCTGCTACTGTTCTGAAACTGCAGGAGATCTTGAGCTTCACCTCCTCTCATAGCTTTAGTTTTCAATGAGAGACCAAATTAACAGCAAGCAAGTCCTGGTGAGAACAAGTTATGTAGCTATACTGTGTTGATTGGTGGCAGAGGGAACTGCAACACTATTCTCTAGGAGGTAACTAAGACTCAAGTCAAATCAGGGTCCTGTCCTATTACAGAGCTTGGGCCAAAAACCCAGAGCCAAGAGGATGAAGCACTCTGCTTTCAAACCTTGTGGTACCATAAAGAAGTACATCCACTGCTGTAGTAGTCATGCTCTGTGTCCTTTGCGTGGCCAGTGAACCACAAGTACAATGACTGTGCCAAGAAGAGTCCACCCATTCTCTTCTGGCTCCTTCAGGTGGGGTGTCTTTTTACACCCCCCCTTCACATGATGGGAGGAGAGGTCATCACAGGGAACAAGCAACTCCACCATACTGAAAAACTTTACTCACAGTCTCAACAAGGCAAACGTTCCTGGAGGTTTCCTCCCACTCTGCTCCCTCCTATGGTTTCTCCTGGAGAAGGGGGCAACCAGGCCCATTATTTATTTAACACCAGATGGCTCAAAAAGAGGTTTGAGCTGCCTGTATAAAGAAAAATAGGTTTCATTACCTATAGTGCTGCACATTTCAGAGGAACTTGTATTGTTACACAGTTTGAATTGTTTGACAATATAATTATTATTATTAGTCCATAATGTACACTAACAGGTCTGGTGGTGAAAGGCTGTACATTAATTCACAGTAACTATGTTTCTCTGGAGGGGGTTAAACAAAACTGTAACTCGGGTCAAAGCTATGCCTTTGCCTCCATCTGCTAGAAACCAGACGTACTTGCTTAAATTTTAATTACAAAATAATAAAAATATGGAACATTTCGTACATGCTAATTTTGCAGCTCACCAAGAAATATCTAATTTGGGAATGCTCTAGTGCTAAAGGTTACTGTAGCTTGCCTTTGAAAATACACCTGATAAGATCCTTGAATTGGAGCTGAACACTGAAAATCCAGAAAGAATGGCATAGCCCAGTGAGCTAATTTTTACACCTTCTCTCTTTCTGAAGGTTCAGATAATTTTCTGGCAAGGGCTGTTAAACCAATAATTTTTTCTCAGTAAAGACTGACAAGTTTCTGGAGCTCTTCTATAGCTGCACTAGTTTCTGGGAAGGAAAGATAAGCCCTTTCCTATTTGCCAAACAATGATGGCAAACAAAGCAGTATTCTACAGGAAGCAAAAGGCTTTTTAAAAAATGTGTTTTATTTGTTTGGCTCAAAGTAGTTGCCTGCTAGACCGAACAAGCAAATACATTTTGCTCACATTTCTCTGTAAGCCATGTTCCAGTGGAAAGTTACAGGCATTAAAGTACAGGTACAGAACTGGCTCCAGGGCGATTGTCTGTTTTTTAACAGTAAAAGATTTATGTGGTAATAATGCTGGAAAGACAGCATGCTAATAAGGGCCTTGGAGAGATTCTTTTTACCTAGCTCCAGATGGCCATCTCTTGGGAGATGCAACAGCTGGTGGTAGCAACTGAGATGTGCCATCCCTTCTTCTGGGTATCAAAAGCACATAAAACACGATGCTTCCTGAAAAGAGGTGGGACCCTTCAACAAACTTACCCAGAAAGAGGAAGGAGGCATAGGGTGGAGATGGTGGTTGGGGTATGTGAGCCCAAGACACAGCCAGCCAGATAGATTCTTGAAGGACCTCTGTCAAAATGCTAGTGAAATTTTACTTTTAGCAACGTGCTGATGCTGCCAATACAAATCTTCATGCCTTCTGATCTATTCAGTATTCTGCTAAAAGAATCTTTTGCTTCCATACATTTGGCAGATTGCATACACACAACCCAGAGCTGAAACTCATGCTGCTTTGGACTGTGCCAAATGTCACGGGCAGCCATGACATGCTTTGCCATTGCAAACCACCTTGTGTCCTCACTGCTCCATAGAATTTGCTTTACAAAATGCACCTTAGCATTTGCAAAGACCAGAGGGGAAATGAATGCACTAGTGAGGGTTGTTCCATCACCCAGTTATTTTGAAGGAATCTTCCTTCCTGACAGGCTCTCCTTTGAGCACCAACAACGCCAGCAGACAAATCTGAGTTTTATCAAATCACAGTTTTGCTGGTGACAAGTCATCCTAGGGAGATGTGATACTTCTGGTGTGGCTGTCACCACCTTCTCTTTGCTGGGATGTGAGAATTCAGCTTCTTCTTGGTTCCACTTTCCCAGTCCAGCTGTTATCCTCCTGATGATGGAAGATAAATTACCACCAAGAACCCATGAGAGAAAAGGGGCACAGGGCTGATACATTACTGCAGGTGGGGAGGTGATCAGTGGAGAAAGGAAGGAAAAAGCAGCTATGGCAAACCAGCCCACAATTTCCTTCACATCTTACCAAGGGAGAAAATTAGTGCCCTGCCAGCTGCACAGAGGAGGGTAAGCCAAGCTGGAATTGGACCAAAGCTGCATAAGGAAAGGAGAGAAAGGCAGAGAGCTAGCACTCATGCAAACTTGCCCTACTCTTGCATTCTCTCCCTGTAACTACAGGGAAATAGTCAGTCTGTCTTGTTTTTGTGTTCTTGCCTGTTTCTGAGCGAGGTAGTATTTGAGAATAAATAATTTATGTCAGCCAAGTGTTTCTGTTCAACACAGATGGTAGAATTGTTTGTTCCTCAGCCATCACCTAGGTCCTTGCTTTAGTTGAGCAGAGTAGGTGCAGAGCCTGCCCTGGAGATCAGCCAAGTCAGGCTTTACCACCCTTTTCATGGCATGCTTCCCCACGGAAAAATTTCAGGCACTTGTTGCTATTTGCTGTGGCATGTTAGCAAAAGGCTCATCTTCTGTCCTGAGGGGTTTAGTGGATTCAGTGACTGATTTGCCACTTCTGTACCAGAAGCCTTCTGAAGTAAGCAGAGTGATCTGTCCCTCCACATTCTGTCAATCAACCTGGTTATAAGGTTTTCAACTGTGTTGCCAGCTGCCTCAGTCTCATCTTGTTAGGCTCTGTTTAAACATGTAGGAGATATTGTCACTGCTGTGAGGATCATCTAACATGACCTAAGTAATGCTATAACATGTAGGCAAAATATGAACCAGCCAACCAGCCGTTCTCTTTGGAATTGTGCTTGTGCTTTAATTGTGCTTTAATTGTGCTTTTTGGAATTGTGCTTGTGCTTTAATTTCTCTCAAACTGGTTTCCTTCCTGTCTGTTCCCCTCTGTAGTAGCTTCTGCTACTACCTGATGCCTTATGAACTGCTCACCAATACATTCAGTGTAATGTGTGTGTATACAGAAGGGGGGTCACTGGGGACAATTGAACATTAGTAATATCGGAAAAAGATGGGTGGGATCAAAAGGCTTCCCTCATTCTGTCCATCCGTCCTTTGGTCCTTTGGAGGAAAACTTTGTTATTTGGGAGCATAAAAGATACCATGGTCCCTCTTGAATATGAAGATCTTGCAGATTGCATCCCTTAATGCATTTTCTCTGGACAAGAGAAGAAACTCTGTTATGGTGGGGCTCAAAGAGCATATTAAAAGAGGGAATGTGACATAGTTAGCTATAAAAGCATGCATACTTCCCCAACCCTGCATTTCTAGTGAAATGCACTACTTCTGAAGGGCAGATAAAGCCCAGGAAAAAAAGTTAATTCAAATAAGTTAATTCCATTTTTGCCCTCTCCAGCTCTGTGTTTGCAAGCAGTGCTCTAGCCAGTGACAAAACATAAACAGATCCAGCACAGGCAGTCGTGTCTACCACACACAAAGTGCTCGTATGGTTCTCATTCTCTTCAGTGGTAAGGCACAAGAGATGGTGTCAAACACTTTTTCAGTGTTATGGTCCAGTTAATTTCCTGAGAGAGGGTATATGGTTCCTTGTTGGGCTGGAAATTTAGGCAACAGTCCTTGCTGATGGAAAAGCCCATACATAGCAGTCACAAACTGCACCCTTAGCAAGATGCAGGATGCCTGGCAAAGAGCCTAAACATTTTGTATTGGTAGATGGTACTTCTGGAGCTACATGAGGAGCTTGGGTGGAAAGGGACAGAAGTAAAAGAGGTTTGGCCAAATTGTTACGGGTCTGTGACTCGGCAGTTTAGAAGTGGGAAGTCATCAGCTAAACCCATAATTACAGATGCTTGCTGTGCGGAGATAGTATTTTGGTTCATTTTCAGGTGGCAAAAGAAGGGCAGTGCTCCCCAAATAATTACAGGATTTCTGTGAGCTGCAATAGAACACTGAGGGCACACAGGAGCCTGTTATGCCAGCAGGAAAGAGCTCTCAGATACTGTACAGGCATTGGCAGAGGACTGAGAGAAGTCTATGGACATGTACCCATCAGCAGCTTTGAAGAGCCAGGAAATAATGCCTGAGACACACCTTCTTTGCATGCTGGTACTCTTCTACCATCTAATTGTTTGGGGTGTGATGATCAGCTGGAACTGCAGACTTCCAGCTGAAGGTGTTCCGGTGCACTGAGCAGCTGCATGGTGCTGGCAGAATGTCACTCGATGATCCTGCCCAGACTATGGGAGGAAAAGGGGAAGGTGTTAGAGATGCTGTTTCTCTAGACCAGTGACAGGCTATGAATGCACCTCCAGAATTTAGACTACATCCAGGAGAACTGGGGAAGCAAGGCTCTTCCCACAAGACTGGGCTATGAGGAGAAGGTGCTGTAGCACAAGTATCACTTCTGTGCTCTGTGTAAATTGATTTAGGAGGCATAAGAAAAGTTGGATGAGGGACAGAGTTTCTTACTGTTTAGTATTGTCACCTGACTGCTACTTGCTAGAGGTAAATGTGAGCCATTACTAAACAACTGCTCTAAGAGACTGTCTCCCAACCACAGGTGTATTTGTTGAGGCATAGCCCAGCTCCCAAAAAATAAAGCACAGGCAAATGGGCAAAAGCAATGCATTACCTAAGCCATCTGGGACATGGGACACTTGTGTGTTGTGGCCTGTGGAGTAGTATTTCAGAGTGTCAGTATACTGGTAACCCTTCCCTCCTGCTGGTATGGGAAGCTGGGGGCCCTGGGAGCCCCTCATCTCACACCATCCCCTCTGAGACAGGTAAGTGCATCCTCTAGCTTGATTTTCCATCTGGCTGCCATCGCAAGGAAGAAAGGTGGTGGCATGGTCAGGACTAGGCTTAAATCATCTTTAGATATCCCAAGGGATATGCTGATTTGGCTGCCAGAGAGGAGGAGAGGCAAAGCTGCAAGAGCTTGTTCTCTGCTTCTGTGTTTCCATCTCTCAGTTGTCTTTACCTCCAGATCTGTGCTGCTGTGGCCTGAATTTCCATTTTCAGCTTGCACTTTGTCCAATCCACTCTGGCATGTTGTCTTGGCTCCTTTTCCTCCTGCTGCAAAGATCTGGTAAATGGCGCACTGTTTGCAGCTCCTGGTAATAGGTTAATTCCACTTTCAGCTTAGTAGCTGTGGAAAGCGGTAAGATATTCTGTAATTTGAATTTTTAGGACAATCTAGGTGGCACAACACTTTGGGTCACAGGAAGGCAAAACTTGACACCTCTGCCTTGTTGTGCATTATATTTTGCCTTCCTTTCCTCTACCTTTGTGGTTCTGGATGTTGATGCTATGCCTGTTTCTTATATGCTATTTAATATTCAGTGTCATTCATAATATTACATTATTGTTTGAATAATTTAGATTTATTTTTTCCCTTGTGAGCTTCCATAGGGGATGCGGATAAGGAAAGGGACAGATTGTGGAAGGGAGACGCCACATCCTGCGCCGGAATTTTAAACTAGACAGGCAGCAAAAAGCCCTCTTCCTTTCTCCCTTCACTATATTCTCAGCACTAGTGTGGAGATGGGATATTCACAGGCAAACCCACATGGCAAGTGACGCCACATGTGACGCTGAAATGTACTGTTAGCTGCTAATAAGTGTGTCTAATACAGATCGAAGCTGATGGGTCCACCAGCCGGATTCTGGGCATATGTGTAAAAGAAGTGATTAAGCCTTTTATGGACTAAATGAGCTAACACAATAGAGGTGTAAAAAATGACCGAGACTCAATATTCTGTTAATGGTTTAATTTAAATAATAAGATTGAAATTGCAGTGAGCAAAACAGCGCTGGGTGCATGGGGAGTCTCTGCTCCACTCACACGCACGCTTCTAAAATTCTAGAATTACCTTATATTGATTACAATTCTATTTAAAAAGGGGTGGGTTTACATATATATTCATAGGGATTACATCATGTTATTACAATACTCATGATAGGCGGAGTCTGGGTGGAGTCTAGGTGGAGTCCTCTCTTGGGGAGATATCCGGGGGTCATTAGGGGGTCTCTGGATGAAGTAAGAAGTCTTCCTCAAACTTGAACCCTTTACCTTTCTTGTTTTTGCTGACTTCATTATCTTGTTACAGAGCAAAATTAGACCCTAGCCATAATTTTTCCCTTATCTGCTGCTTGTGGCATTTTTATGTTATCTCTGTGCAGATGTTTGCATTCTTTTGGTGCCTCCTTAGCCTTGGCAGTGCCTTGTTTTAAGAACAAGACCCACGCTTCAATTATCGCCGAGACAGGTGTTGGTCTCATTAAGGCCTTGCGTTGCTTACACTGTTTTTTGTGGAAAATTATAGGTCTCAATTGCTTTGTCTAGTCCCATATTCACTTTCTTCTTAGTTTAATTCTGAATTTACTGGTTAGGAATACAAATTCATTAACATCATATATCACAGAGGCCACCTGCCAAATTGTGTTGGCCAAATGAAACACCAGTGCAAAAATTATCTCAGGGGGAAGAAGGGAGGCTTTCCCAGGAATTGGAATACAGGACTGAGGCGTCAAGTGGTTTCAGAAGTAGGAAGCACTGAGGATACATGGCCTGAATGCAAGATAAAAGATAGAAAGAGAACTCTAGTTTTGAGTAGGAAGCTAGATAGGATGAATGGACTGGAACTGCGAAGAACAAAATCATCTCTTTTTTATTTTTATTTTTCCTGTTTTGTTGCAGAAAAGGATCTTTATGCACACTGTAAGTAAACTGGAATGCACGGAAGAAACACCAAGCACATACCTTTATTTTCTACTTATAAGTGAAACAAGCTATGATTCCCTGTGCCTTCAACTCATTGCTAAAATAATGCAGGTGATCTCTAAGTCCGATCCAGAATCCCAGAAGAAAACCCCATTGAGTCAAGATGTAATTGAACTGAAGAAACTCTTGTGTCAGGGGGTACAAGTACTCAAAGATTGACTAAATTTGACTAATAACTGAAACAGAAACTGAATTTGCCAAAAGCAATGAAAATAGCAGCTTAAGGCATACCAAGAAGTCATGAATGGTGACTTTTCATACAAGAGAAAAACTGATGCAAAGACTTTGTTGAGTATGAGAAGTTAGAGAAGATTGCTCTCCCAGTTCCAAATGTCAAAGTGGACTGACAATTGGTAGGGATGTGGCAGAATTTTTGAGAAAATTTATGCCAGGAAACTTTTGTGTATTTGGAGTCTGCACAGAATGATGATCTTCATCAGGGTTTACAGACTGACAAATCAGTTTCAGAAACAAATTAAAGGAATGATACAGGAAAAAAAATTGGGAAGTGAACCACTTAGAGAATGTGGATGGAATGGGACCTTGCCATATATTCCTAGCCTCTTTTTAACCCATGGAAAGAAAGCAGGAGGATAAAGGTCATGTGATCCTAGCTCATGGGACACAAACCCCAGTTCATCTGAAGGGAAATCCATAGCTCATTTCTCTGAAACAATAAAACACACTTGTTCTCGATAAATGGCTGGGGAGGTAGGGGAGAGAAGGGCATTTCCCATATTCAGCTGAAATGGTCCAGCTCTACTGGTGCTGCAGAATTTACCCAAGGAGGAATTAGCTAAAAATAGCTTGGGCCCCCCCAGTGAGCAGTCTGGAACCAGGCATCCATCAGAGCTGGCTATAATACCGTAAAGAATTAATAAAAACACATGATGATTCCAAACATCAACAAAAATTTCTAGGATTAATGAGCAAAAGACATGGCTGTTCACCTTGACCTGAGACTTGGAGAGCTGATCAAGAAAAAAAAGCCAAGGGACCTCTCATAAATTTGGAGTGTGGATTTTTTGCTGCAGCAGTAGTGCGCTGGAAAGGAAAATACCTCCTTTGAGGAAGGTGGTGTTCATCCACCTTGTAAATACAGCTTGAAGTCTAATAAGTGTAATGGAAAGGGGGAGGGGACACTACTCCTGATTCATCTACTTTATGAATGATTGGACACACACACACACACAAAAAAAAAAAGTGGTTTGCAGTATGAAAGAAAAAAGGAAATTTTCAGGAATGCAACCTTGATTGGTACCATTCCCCCAGCCCCACCTTGCAGCTCTTTTAAAGGGAACTATTAGATAACATGGGGAAGGCTCTCATAGACAGCATTCAGGCTACAATTGCAAGAGAATAACATTAAGCTTCATTTTCAGTTGGTAGTGTAAGATCACCAAAACTTTGCCCTCAGCCTCACCCACAAGCCAATCTGTTGCAGCCACCACCAAGCGTGAGGAAAGGGTTTGAGGTGGGTGGGTGGAAATCATGGTAGCAGGAACACATTTGCTTTTGGTGTTATCTCAGGTACTACTGACACCCCACCCTTGGAGTGCAAATCCTCACAACACCAACCATCTGTGGCCCTGGCTTTCGAAAAATACTCTCCAAGTTGACCTCAGGCAGTCTGCAAAACCACAAGGTTTTATATATTAAAGTATGTTTCTGTGGTTTGTTAATAGAATACATAACATTGAAAACTGGGTTCAATTTAAGGCAATTCAGTATCTGTAGTTCTTTGTAGATACCTTTGAGAAGTGTTTTGTCTTGAGCACCATCCATGTGCATCCAATTGTGCATGTATTCATACAGCTATTAGAAAATATCAAAGCATCAAAAATAGTGATGGAAGATGCCAATGAGTTAATAGTCAAGGACACAGCTCCTGGACAAGCGTGACCACGAGTAAATCTTAGATTTGTTGTTTTCTTCTATACCTTCTGAGATGGTGATTTGCCCTGCACAGCAGAACAGAACTTGGCCTTTCTTTTTCACTTACTAGAGGATTTGCAGAGCAGGAAAAGAGGATTACAATTCCTCTCGGCAGAAAGTAATCCTTTTAAGTTAGGTATGTCAGAATTCATTGAGAAGTGTGGGAAAATGTGTGCTCCTTAAAATTCTTGACAGGTCTCAGAGAAACGTGGTGGTGGGAAGATGGAAGCAAAGCCTCCAGTTGTGATCACAACGGTCCCAAAATTAGAGACTGCTGCAGAGAGCAGTGAAAATAGAGCTCAGGAGTGAGGACTGATATTAATGTTCATCCAGCTTGGTAAATTCACAGGCTTAAAGTCTAGAATTATAACCTAGAGTGGGATTTGTTCATTTGAAACAAATGGCAAACAAATTTCGCATTTATAAGGCCACTCAGAGGGCTGGTGGTCCCTTCCTATAATGTTACTGTCCATGAGCATGTTAGTGAGATGGGCCCCATAAAATGATGGATCTGCTGTTCCTGATACGTATTCTGAGCAGCTCATTGTTCTGGTCAGAGATTTATAGTCTGATTATAATGGTCACACTGAGCCCAAGATGGAACTTACTGTTGTGTGTTTCATTTTGTAGTTTAAGAGTCTGAAGATCTGGACAGAGACATTATCAGCAACGCTCTCACAGGATGATGAGTTAACAGAAAAAAAAAAAAAAAAAAAAAAAAAGAGAAACTAAGCAACAAATTGCATAAAATAGCAGAAAATACCAGGTGGTTCATAATGTGTTTGTAACAGCATAATAGCTGGACATCTCTATTGTAAAGGAATACAATTATATTCACTCTAATTTAGCACAGGACAGTCAAGTTATTTCAATCTGTTTTTTGCAATACAAGATAAAATCTTGACAGCTTTTGAAAAACGAAGTACTTCATGACCTAGACTGTTGGGGATGAGTGAAATAACCAAACCTACGGTCAGCAGTGGAATGCATCAAACGCATCTCTTTCAGGAACATATCACGCAAGGGAGTTTGTATTTTAAGAAGTCTGCATTTCAATTTTGCTGATTTTATACATGTATAATTCCCACATTTTGTCTTCTACTTAATTCTCTCCTACCTCATCCCCATAGCTTCTTATTTCTGCAGCTTGAGTGACAACTGCAGGTGCCTCTATAGCAGATATTGCAATGGAAACCTACATTTCAATAGCCTACTTTGGCTAAATGGTTCTTTGTTTGCACGTAACTACTTTCCCTGCATACTGTCATAACAAATACTCTCCATAAGGCTGGAACATAAAGGCTTGGAAGTATTTAGCAGGTAGTACATACCACGTGTTACACTGAGGATCAGATACCACAGTACATGGAAAGTACTTCCATATTTTGTGGTAGCTGTTCAGAGAGGGGTAGAAGACGACCCTTTCTCGTCTGCCCTTCACTCTCCTACAAAAACGTTACTTTTCTCTGACTTTTATTTTAACTCAGTATTTACAGGACAGGCCTGGGAACTCATTATAGTAGGCAGACAGCACAGCGCATTTTGGAACTCTCCCCTAAATTAAAACATACATATCACACTTCATTCAGTGACACCCAACTATTGAAACAGTCAAAACAACCTGAATTTATTTTTAGTTTGTCAATTCACAAATGGGTTTGAAGGCAAGCTCCAGAGGAATGCTGTTGGTTAATCTGATTTGCTTTTATCAATCCAAAAACTGGAAGCGCAGTTAGCATGGGCTCATTCAGATTCCATGGGCAAGTGAACAGAGCCTGTGGAAGCTCCCTCATATACTGCTAGACAGGAATCTGGGTGTGCAACACACCTCCAGACCTCATCCTGACACCCCTGGTTCAGACATAGCCATCGAGTATTCTATTCACTTAAATCCCCGTGAGAGTATGGTAAAAGCACATACTTATTTTAGGACATTGCAAAACACTGTAGGTACTTCACTGTCGATCCCAAGAGTGCTCTACCCGTGAGCCACCTGTGGAGGTCATCCTGCTGAGAAGGATGATGAGCAGCCCCATCAGAGGAGGTGTGTACCTGCAACATTGCCAAGATGAGGGATGCTTCTCGGGCCCATCAAGGGAGAAATGCTCAGGTGCAAGAACAGGAAAAGGGAAGGGAATTTTGCAAAATATGCTCTCATCATGAGAGTTAACTTCATTACAACCATACTGGGAAGTGCTCCATTCCATTACCAGTGCTGCAGTAGGAAAATACCAGCTGAACAGGTTCCTGCTGGGCCTCCTTCACATTGCACTGGTGAAGTGAAAGGTCAGTGTCAGCAGGACCAAGGGCAGCTATTTGTGGACCTCCACCCAACCAGATCAGCCATCTCCAGGAGCATGTCACTGCTCAAAGGGCTGCTTTTCTTACCAAATTACTGAGTAATCCTAAAATAAAGGGACTAATCTGGTACTACTTCCCTTGATTAAAAAAGGGACATATATAATGTTCATAGAATCATTTTGGTTGGAAGAGACCTTCGAGATCATCAAGGCCAACTCTTAACCGAGCACTGTCAATCCCTCACTAACCCATGTCCCTAAGCACCACATCTACACGCCTTCCAAATACCTCCAGGGATGGGGACTCAACCACTTCCCTGGGCAGCCTGTTCAAATGCTTGCGAAATCTCCCTTGGCACAACTTGAGGCCATTTCCTCTTGCCCTATCACTTGTCACTTCGGAAAAGACACCGATTCCCACCTCATTACAACCTCCTTTCAGGTAGTTTGTAGAGTGTTAAGGTCTCCTCTCCGCCCCCTTTTCCCCAGCCCGAACTACCCCACTTCCCTCAGCCTCTCCTTCTCAGACTTGCTCTCCCGACACTTCACCAACTTTACTGCCCATCTCTGGACTCGCTCTGAGCTCCGCAGAGCTTCTGGTCAGCTCTTCCCCATACTTAGCCGGCTCACAGAGGGTGCCCGGTCCCCATCTTGCCGTTCCCGCCGCCACCGCCCGGCTCCACCTCCCCGCCGTCCCCTGCTCCTCCCTCCTCCCTCCTCCTCCTCCTCCTCCTCCTCCTCCTCCTCCTCCCGCGGCAGCGCGGGCGGCTCCTTGCGCCATGGTGCGGCGCGGGCGGCGGCGGCGCCGGCGGCGGGCGGTGGCAGTGGCGGTAGGCCCGGCGGAGCCCCGCGTCGAGGTGAGGCGGGCCCGCCGGCTGCGCGGACCGGGCCGCGGGGGAAGGGCGCCGATCCGGTTGTTTTCCGACTTCCTGGGGTAGCGGCGGCCTTTGTCCGCGACGGGGCCACTGGGGGGGCGGTCGGAAGAGGTGCCCGCCGCTGTCGGGTCCCGGTGCCGCCGACAGCAGCGGGCGGCATTTACGATCCCCTCCGGTTTCCGACCGGGCGCTGCTCCACACGCTCCCGGTGATCGCGGCGGCCCGTGGTCCCACCGAGCGCCCTCCACGTGGCGCGGGGGCCCCGGGGTTGCAAAGCGCCAGGGACGGGGAGGGGGGCGGGTGGAAGCAGCTGGTGGGGACGCCCCGGGGTGTTTGGCATCGGTGTGGGGAAAGCCCAGAGGTTCCGGGTTCTGCGACGGTCCCCCTGATAAAGGCCGATGGACTGCGGGTGGCTTCCTGGGGAGGGGCTTTGTTGGTCAATTGCCCTCTGTAAGCCTGGGGATGTCACTTTTGAAATACCATGGAATCGTTGAATGGTTTAGTTTGGAAGTGACCTATTCGGGATCACCTATTTCCAACCCCCCTGCCACAAAAAGGGACATTTCCCACCAGACCAGGTTGCTCCAAGCCCCATCCAACCTGGCCTGGAACGCTTCCAGGGAGAGGGCAGCCACAACTTCCATGGGCAGCCTGTGCTAGTGTTTCACAACCCTCACAGTAAAGAATGTTTTTCTAATGTCTAATCTAAATCTGTCCTCTTCCAGTTTAAAGCTGTCTTAGGGAAGAACGTGTTTTGATCAGTGCACCCAACTGCAATCTGGTCCAAACCTTTTGTGCGCTTGGATGCACCAGTGGTGGAAGGAAGGGAGGAGAAAGTCAGGATCTCAGTCACCTTCTGCTCATGGGCTTTACATGGGTTTTTGTGGGACAGGAAGGTTGTAGAAACACTGAGATGGCTGTTAGGACCTCTGTCCTCTCTGGGATTTTGTTAACCTTCCACCTCTGTGTGTGTGTGGCTTCAGGCTCTCCAACAGTAGAAGGGAGATAAAGGCACTGTAAAAACAGCCTGGGAGAACCCTGGTTGATGTGGTGCAATAGAAGCAAATGGCACCACGTCTGTTGCTATAAGGCTCCCACTGTCTGCTACTCAACTTTTTCCTGCACAGCTACCAAGGTTGTAAGCAAAGGGGAGAAGGATGCAGTCTGTTCCCAGTGCTTTCCTGCTTCTCGTGGGAGATTGGTTTTGGCTGGGCAAGGCCTTGTGCTGGGTCTTGTTCCTCCTTGTGTGATGCTGGCAAACAGTGGGTTCAGTCCTGGTTGAGCTAGAAGAATGTAGCAGTGAAGGTTTCCTTGACTTTAAAGTCATCTGTCATCTGCTGATGAGTGAATTAATTTGTTAAGTGCGTGGACCCAAAGGCCATGGAAGTCATCAGTACCAGATTGTTTTGAATCACCAGACCTGCAGTTCCATTTCTCATCCTGTGGTCCAATTTAACAGGTCCTCGTACAGCACTTTCAGTACACAGAGCTTATTAAGGGGTGCTCCTGGAAGAGCTTTCTCACTGAAAAAACATGGATACTGGCATTCCAGGTGTGAAGAGGGGACCCATTGCATGCCTGTGGCATTGTACCAAGTGTTTTGCTTGGAATGTCAGGGCTTGGAAATGAGTTGGGCACCTCCAAAGATGAAATAAATGCTCTTGAATTATTCAGAATTAGCTGTTGCCACTGTTTTACTGCTTATATCAGTGAGAGATTCTATACTGCAAAAAAAGAGAAAGTAGCATCTGACCAAGGGTTTGTACTGTGTTCGTATGCCAGCATGTTAATATTCACATTTATTAGCAGTGTTTTTGAAAAGTAGGGGATAGTTTCCAGATAGATGTTGCCTATAGAATGTAACATTTTCAATGACTTACCATGTGATTATGATAGTCGGGCATTCTTTATTTTAAGACAAAGTAGCTTGATGGGTTTTAACTTATTTAATGACCACTTACAATAAAGTAATGTAGAAACCACAATTTTCATGGAGTAATTGGGTTTAGCAGTAGGTTGACTGGGCTCAAAATGAAAAAAGCGAAGTTTTTGCAGGGGCAGAGGAGACCACCATGAAAGTGCCAGTTGTGGCTGTGACAGATTTACAGGCTCAGACATAATCCATCTTTACCTTCAGTGGAATCAAAGTATCCCTGCGACGATCATGAAACTGTAGTGACTGTTTATCACTTCTTTTTTTTCTCTGAACACTCATTTAACTTTCAGCCTGGTTCCATTTTTGCCAGAAATAGACTTCACTGTCCAGGAAGCTTCAGGCTTTTGTGCTCTGATGCTGTTGAGAAATTGCCATGGTCATCTGGGGTCTTCTTTGCCTTCCTACGTTTAATTGTTGACCTTGGGTCTCAGACTGGTTGGATGGCATTAACAGTCCAGTTGATGATGCATCTGGCTGTGTGATTCTTCTGCACCATACTGCATGCCTGTGCCTCCCTCTGCCTTCTGCATCTTTTATATGCTTGTATGATGTTTCAAATTAAGCTTTCATATAATGCTGGTTACCATTTATGATTCCAGTGGAAAGACCCACTTCCATAGAATCATAGAATCATAGAATTGGCTGGGTTGGAAGGGACCTCAGAGATCATCAAGTCCAACCCTTGATCCACTCCCGCTGCAGTTACCAGACCATGGCACTGAGTGCCACATCCAGTCTCTTTTTAAATATCTCCAGGGACAGAGAATCCACTGCTTCCCTGGGCAGCCCTTTCCAATGCTTGATCACCCTCTCTGTAAAGAAATTCTTTCTAATGTCCAACCTAAACCTCCCCTGGCACAACTTAAGACGGTGCTCTCTTCTCTTGCTGAGAGTTGCCTGGGAAAAGAGACCAACCCCCACCTGCCTACAACCTCCTTTCAGGGAGTTGTAGACAGTGATGAGGTCTCCTCTGAGCCTCCTCTTCTCCAGGCTTTGTCAACTTATAAATAGTTTTGGGTTTTTGGTTTGGCACCTACTGGCATTCTGCTTGGGGCCCTCAATTCTTGTAGTGCTGCCTGTAATTCTCAGTTTTGGAGCACTTTTGGAGTGTTCAATTGTTTCTTCAGGGGCTATAAGTCAAATCCTGTGCCTGTAACCCTTGGGTGGTGTAGCTGGGGCTTGCCTGTGTACTGAGCCAAGAGGTTTTCCAGCATGTGTCATAGATGTGATTTTGCATGCATTTGGTTTGTGGGAGTAGAGGTTGGAGCTTAAGCTGGAGTTATTTCAGTGGGACTGAAATGAAAAAGCAGCAAGTTCGAATGTTACCAAAATAGTCTGTCCTCAGCTTCAAATAGAAACATCCATACATTGTGAAAACTTGGATGAAGGGAAAACAGCATCCTTTTTTTTCATGGTAGGAGCAAAAAGAATTACATCTACGCTGGCTTTCTCATACTATATTCTGATACATCATTGTCAGAGAAGAACATACTAGTGCGGCAGTTGGCAATGAAAATGCCAACTATCTATATATGAAACTATGAAAATGTAATCTATCTATACAGATAGATTTTTTAGAAAAAAAATTAAAATGGTTGGCAGTGGTGTAGAAATAAGTTCGATGCTTCCCTCTGAAGCTGCAGGTCTCTCCTCACAGCCTGTCAGGGCAGTGCCTAGGAGTGCCAAATCTGTTTTGGCTTTGGTATCAGGAAAGCTGTTTTTTTCACCTAAGACCCAAGAGTTCTTCCCGTTGACATGGAAAGTAAAACATCTTGCCTCAGGCTTTTCTTTCTCTCCTTGCTGAATGTGGCAGGTGGAGTTAGTGAAGATGGTACTTAGAAATACTGTGTTTTGGCTTTTCCCATCGCTCACGTGATGAGTGTGGTGGCATCACCAAAACAGGTCTGATGCCCCTCCCGACCTCATTTTCTGACTGTCTGTCAGGGTTTAACACTGGCCTGGCAATTAAACCGAGTAACAGACACTCTATATTAATCCCTCTCTCCTCCCTGATAAGAAAGGAGAGAGAATAAGGGAGAGAGACTTACGGGTTGGAAACTAAACTACACAACTTTAATGAAACAGTAACGATAAATAGGAAAAAATTACTAAATATATACAAATATACAAGAAAATGGGTACCACATTCCTCCCCCCTTTCCCCCAATAGCTCTCACGTCACCACCGAGTCTGCAGGGCAGCTCTGGGAAAGGCCAGGCTGGACTCCTGGAGTTGGCAGCAGTCAGGAACTGGAGGCAGGAACACACAGATATGGGCTGGCACGGATCAGGACCACAGGCAGACGAATGGACGGGATCCTTCCAGGATGCCGGGTGAAGGAAGGGAAGCAGGAAAGGCAGGAAGGGCAGGCAGCCGGAAGCAGGAAATCAAATGGCTTGGCCCTTGTGATCCCTCAAATTTATACTGAGGATGACGTATATGGGATGGAATACTCTGTTTGGTCAATTCTGGCATCTATCTTGTCCGTTCCTCCCCAAAGGAGGGCTGCAGGTGGGACCTCTTTATCCTCCTGGAGGGTAAAATGTTTTCCTCAGAGCTGAGCAGTGTCCTTGGCTCTGCACACCAGTCTCTAGCAGTAACTATAAACATCAAGTGTTATCAGTCCTAGAAGCAGACACTGTGTGAGAAACTTGCTGTTAATTTCAGCAAGTGCAACTACTTACAAGAGACTTAGCTAAAAGCAAAAGTACAAGATGGAAAATCACCTTTATCCTGGCTCAAACCAGGACACTGTCACCCTTGGACCCTGGTGACAGGTCTGCCAACCCTTATGGGCACACTTGAGCTGCCTGCCTCCAGTTTTGCAGAAACAGTAATTCTCCTTGACAGTCTGACAAATTTGGGTTCTGAGTGTACTTGGAAGTGTTTTGTCAATTTTAGAGAAGGGGAACTGAGAGGTGGGGATGTCTTGAACATTGATCTTCTGTTGAGAAAACTTAGTTAGGGTTGGCTGTTGTGTTATTGGGCTGTGTTCTATTTGTATGTGGAATGCTTTTGCTGCTTTAGAAAAGTAATCTGTGGGTGTTTTAAAGAAGGAAGTGTATTTTATGTGCAAAAATAACTGAGCTCAATACATATAAAATTTCCTACTAGAAATGAGACTTTGAATTTTTCAGCAGCTATGAATTATTTTGAATTTTTGCTAGATTTTCAGCACTTGATTTTGTAACTGATATCTTCAAAAGACAGTATTACTCACATCTTTGCAGCATTTCAGCAGACCATTGTGTCTGAACCTGTTGTCTTTTCACATTGATGTATTTTCCTGGAGCAAGCTTGAAATGTTCAGCACCTCTCTGCCTCTCTTTTTTAGGGGCTTAGTGGTAAAAAGGCCTTCTCTTGAAGTGCCTGCATCTTTCAAGTGCTTAGAATAGATGAAGTTTTTACATTTGTCTTTAGGCTAATATGTATTTTCTTTCTTGGTATATTCTACTTTGTTGACAATGTTAAAATGCTAGGCTCTGATGCTGATTATAAATGAGTTTCTGAGTGTATTTTAACTGAAAGATAAGAAGGTCTGTGGCTTCCAGGCCTACACAACAAGTAGCAAGGAGCTAAGCCTTTCTGGCCGAGGTGTTTGGTGCAGGCTTATCTTTGATGTCTGTCTGCTGATGACAGAGGACTTCTGCTCAGAATGAACTTGACTTGTGATTTCACTTGTAGAAATACTGGATTCCAGGTGTATAAATACCAGTAGCAATCAAGCTTGGTCATGAGGGTGATCTTAAGCTCCTGCAGTATGTCCACCTTGTATTTGTTTGGTGTTCTCTGCTAAGCCCCTTAGGTGCAATGGGGACTCATCAGTGACTGAATGGGATTCTTCGTAGTCAAACTGTGGGGAGCAAGTCCCAGACACAATCTTTGAAATTCTTCAGTAAGTTACTTAAATCAATACCTTAGTGTTTCGGAATGCAGAGAGATTATAAAAAGGCTTTTTACTGGGAAAGAATTATTTTTTTCCTTTTCAACATAAGTGATCACTCCCATAACAGCTCCTCTGTTGCAGATGCAGAATTAATGGATGAAGAAGATGATATTAATTAGGCATACAGTAGACAGAGCAGTGGGTAACTCGACTGTAATGCAGCAGCAGTTCCTGGAAGCAGTTTATTCTTAGCAGCAAGCTTCACAGCTCCTTGGATATTTTTCCTTTAAAATCCATAATGCTCCATCTTTCACAATTCCATGACAGGGGCAGAGCTCTGGCTGTTGTCTGGAAGAGGTGGCAGTGAGGGAATATCCCAAGGGGTTCATAGGCAGACAGCACCACTTCAGCAGCAATGCATTGGGTTATGCTGCTGTGTGCCCAGGTTGGTTTTTCAGAGGTGAATTCTCCTCTTGCTCAAGCAACAGTAAATCAAAAGTTTTGCATTACTTTACATCAGTTTTGTAAAAGCAGAGCAAGACTGAATTTAAGCCCAGGAATGCCCATTACTGTAGCTTATTTCAGTGAGGGAATGTTTGGTCAAGATACTGCTTTTCTAATGGAAGTGGAATGTTTTCAGCAACATTTTTTTTTGTAGAATGAGCCCTCTTTGGGCCACTTGCCTTGGCACAAATAAATTAAATAAAAAAAGAAGAATAACAAAAAATAATCATTATATGGGGTCCTTTATGAGCAACCTTTGTTGCCTCTGACACAGATGAGCCTGCTCTTCGTTATGCAGTTCATTTTGGGGGTGTTATCTTGAATGTTCAGGACTGGAGACCTCCTCCACTGGACAATGAACTGGCCCCTGTCACCAGGCAGCTGTTCTTATGTTCTTTAAAGAGAGGAGAAACTATGTGTGGCTTTAGCACACAGCAAGCAGCAGAGGAGCTTGCTGCAAGTAAGGATGGTGTGCATGATACGTACCTGTGGTCCTGGAGATGTAGAAGATAAATGTGGTCTGGGTGCTGATGAGCCATGTGGTCACTTTCCTCCCTGAGCATTTCTGTGAACAGCAGAGGAGTGATACAGAATGTGTAAAAGCATGTTTTGAAACCTGAAAAAAATGCCTTCTGCCTCCATTTTTAAGACTGGATTTGTTAATCCCATCCTTCTGCACTCCAAATCCTAAAGCAGCCTAAAGCCCCCCTATGTGGGAGCTGCTTGAAGGCTTCCTCACTGGCCCATTCCATGGAGGGGGTTATCTGGAGTGCTTGGGGAAGTACCAGGCCAGGGGGAATGGTTGCATGAGGTGATACCAGTCTCCTGTGCTGGGACTGGATTTCTCAAACACTGAAGTTGTGACCTTGGTCACCTCAGAAGGTGATGTGCGCTTCTGGCAAATGAGAAAGGTTCTTGGTTAAAATGAGTTTTCACTTTCTTACCAAGTGTGTTGAATAAAAAGCTCTTTGGGAGTACTGATGGAAGATAAGGGGTTGCATTGTTTTTTTCTTGGAGTAAGGTAAGTGTCTAATAAAGTATTATTAGTACTGTTATTGGATCTAATGCTAAGGTATCTGTGTACTTATTTAGCATTGCATTATATTTGAAGGTGTGTTTGTCCCTCATCTCTGAGACATGGTTTGCTTTGTAAGAGGAGGAATGGTTATGGGTTTTGTGACAGACAAAGGGTGTTCTGACTATGTGCTTACAATCGTGAGGCACACAGGTATTTTTATATATCTGTAAAGCAGCAGTGTGTGGACTTCAAACCCCTGCATATTACATCCTCTCCCTAGCCCCAAATCTAGAATCTCTATTTAGGTATTAAAACTGCCTGTATAGAATTTGTAGGAATTTAGTACAGTTTTGCTATGCATAGCACATTTTGTGATACCAGTTTGCACTTGTGTATAAAAATAATTGTACCATTGGCAATATGAGTTTTCCTATTAAGCTGGCATGTCTGATTTGTATCTTTTGTCTCGTTTTGAATCAGAAACAGAGAGCCAAGGAAGTGGCTGACATTTTTAATGCCCCCAGTGACAATGAAGATTTTTTGGGGTTCCAAGATGATGCTTCCAGGCAGAGGTTGTTGTCACAGGACAGCTATGCTGGTTTTGATTCCCTGGAGTCAGGAAAAAAGGTAGGAATTAAGATTCCTGTGGCTCAGTTATGCTCTTTCAGTGCTGTAGTACTCTGAGCTTGTGTCAAGGCTTAAGAGTAGTGAGCTTCAACTCACAGAAAAAGCCAAAATCTGCAGTCCTCATACTAAAAATAAATGTAAAGAAACTTGCTGCCCTTCTTAGGTTCTGATGACTGTTTTTTAAAAACTCTTTCATAAGGAAAATGGGTTTCATTAGATGAGTTTAAGCGAAGTAGATAAGTGGAGCCCACAGGAGAGGGATAATTACCATCCTTGACTGATGTTCTCTAGAAACAATGGAAATGCATGGTAATAGATGGGTTTTGTGAGTATGCATACTTTAAGGTACTTATTTCAGAAATTTTGATCAGTGCCACTTCTGCACTGATGGATATTAGCACTTTCTCTGCACTAAAATTGCTGTTGTAGTGGTGGTGACCCACAGAAACCATCGTCTCCTTCTTCAGTTGTGAGATTTGCTGGTACTCTGTTCTCTTAATAGTGAAGTAGCTTGGATCAGCATAATGACTTGATGTTTTTTATTTTCTGACTTAGTAGCTAAAGGTATGAGCTAAATTCATAGGAAAGGAAGAGAACTGGTGTGTTGTTTTGGCTGCCAGTAAAGCTAGTTTTTAGTCTTTTAGAACTTGTAAACAACTTGATAGAGGTAGGCTAATGTACTAAAGATACCCTTGCCAGTTGTGTTCTCAAAAGGGTTCTGCCATTCCGTTACTTAAAAAAACCTGAACAGGTCTCTTTCTCTCTCTCATTTTTCTGTCCATCAGGTCAGAGTCCATCGGGTCAGAGTCAGAGTTTCTGAAGACAGTTAATCAGAGTAGTGTTTGCAAAGGGTACAGACAGAATGAGCCTTGTATGAATATATGATATTTCTGAGCTTTCATAGGTGGATGGCCCCAGAGAGGCTTGTACAAAGTGCAGAAGCTGTTTGAGAGCAGGGCCTCAAGTTTGTACTATAAAGACAGCATCTTAAAAGTAATAACATATACTTGGCTCTAAATTGTTTTGTCATTTTGGTTCTAGACAGTGGTATTGGTAACTTTAGAAGCCCGGGAGGTGGGTTCCTTTCATATCTGTGGCTTTGTGTGGACCTTAACGAAGCATCAATGAGGAGAGGGAGCCATGCACAAGAGCCTAAGTGAGCTTCTGCTGCCTGCCTGGGGATTGTGGGCACCCAGGAAAGGCTCCTGTCTCTCTGTCTTGGTTTCCCAACTTGTGAGGTGGAGATTATGCTGCCATCTACGTTACAAAGCATTTTAAAGTCCTCTGCTGAAAAATGTTGTGGAAGAGCTAAGTACTAGTAATTTTGCACATGTTGCTGGGAATCCCTCTGAGACTTTCTGCAAACTGAAAGCTGGCACTGCATCGTTCCTCACCATTCCTGTTTCCCTTGGGCTGAGAATTAATGTACATATCAGTTGCTGTTGAGCTTAACTCCGTTACCACTAAATGGTACAATAATACCATAATTTTTTAAATCTTAAGTTCCATCCACTTATGATGCCAAACACCTCTGTTGCTGAGAAAGACCATAGGTAGTTGTGCAGGAAGCAAAAAGATTTTGGTGTGAAGAGTAGACTAATGAGAAGTTCAGAAAAATGCTGCAGTAGCTGGAAGAGGAAGCAAGGCAGCCACTCTGCTGGGGTGGTGAATGGGATGCATTAGCATCAGATATTCCCTTGGATGCTGATGTGCAAGTGCCTAAATGAGTATTCACCTTTGCATGTCTGCTTTTCCTCAGGGCTTTCTGCAGTCCTGCTCCCATAATCTCTGTGTTTCTTTTGAGTTCCAGTTGTTTCTCCTATAGGTCGTCTTGATGCATGTTTTACCTTATGTAAACCATTCTTCGTAGGTGTAGCAACTTAGGTCTAGATGTGTTATTTTTTGTCACTTTAGCTAAGAAACAGCTTGTTCCTCCCCCCCTCTTTATTGTGGAATTTCATGAAAACGCAGAATGCATAAAAACTTGAGTTTCCCTCCAAGAAATGCAATTTAACTTTAAAGTAACTTCCCTATTGTGTTTGTTCCTTTCTCAAGCAGCTGCACTGCAGTTATCAACAAAAGAATAAAGTAATTTTGCTTAGAGAAAACTCATTCCAATTACCCGTAATAATTTGTAGATGTTTAAGCAAAAAAAACCAGCATATGCAGTAGCTCCCTCCCCATTCCTCTGTAAGTTTTTCCACTCATCTATTGTATCTGTTTTTCACCAGAAATTATCTTAATGTAAAGAAGTATGTAATTAAAAACAGGGAAGGGAGGGAAATGGAAGGAAGAATAAAGTTATTTAGCAAGTGCATTGTATGGAAGGTCATTTTTGCATCTTGTGTGGGAGGAAGAAACAGCAGAAGAAAACTGGGGAAACAAACTCAAGAAGATGAATGTTGCTGACTTTCAAGAGGCAGCTGTGGTGTGAACATGGGTTATGTTCCCACTGTGAATGACTTAGGAGACTAACCAGGAACACATTGACAGATGGTCTTCTCCTAATTATGATCAGAAGTATGAAATACATTTCTGATTTAGTAAATGCATTGTGTGTAATTGGATGTAATGTGCACGTCCTGGAGAGTATTTTGATGAGAAACGTTAATTTATTTTTCATGGGCTGACTTTTTACTTCCTAGTTTGTAGGCAAAAACGTGGGATCTGTCTACCCTACAACATGTTTGAATGATAACTGCACCAGCAGTTGGAAGGTGGAGGGATGTTAGTCAGGCTGTTCAAAAGCTCTGGTTTCCTGTTGGTAGCTGTTACTTTAGTGATGGGCTAACAGCATGAGTGTGAGCAGACTCTGTCTCCAGGAGCCTTGAGTACTGCTGCAACGAGTGCAGAAGAAAGTGAAGTGTTTCTTTTGCTAAGTAAAAAACCAGAAGGGCTCTTTCTTACTGTGGTTGTGGTTTGTATTTTCTTCAAGGCCTGTTTTTTTACATCCAGAAGAAAGCATACAAACCAATATGGTAAGTTATGTCTAAGAAAACTGAGTTTGTTTTTATTGGGTAGTAGTGAAGAAGAGGAGGAAGAGGAGAAGAATATTCTCCCCACAAGAAGGAGTTCAGATAAAACTCCGTGCTCAAAATGAGGAAAGAAAAAATAACTTCATATAACTCCATGCTGAAACTCTGAATTTTTTTACAGGCTTTTCTTGAGAAATCCTTTCACTGTATATGCCAGTTAGCCCCTGCTTGAAACTCAAAACCTGTTTGTTATGGCTACTCTGTATCTGACTGTCTTTCACAACTGGACATTTGATTTCAGTCCAGGTACCTCACTGAAGAACTGCGGAGGATTTTCACTGAAGACACTGACTCTGAAACAGAAGCATTTGAAGGCTTTGCTTCAAGTGAGGTGGACGAGAAAAATAAAAGAGTTCTGGTAAAGGCAGTCACCTATGCATGGATTTATATGTTGGCTTCTTTTTTTCTGCCTCTTGTGTAAACCTCTTGTTCTAGTGTTTCTGCTGCACAGTGGTCTTCTTTTTCTTTGCTGAAGAAAAACGTGTTAACTTAAATGAGAAAAAAAAAGCTTTATTTAATGTAACGTCACGTATTAGAAATTATATTAGAATCTACTTAGAATTAGAAGTTATCATTAGAAATGAAAACTTTTTCCCCTGCTTGTAGACTGACTGTGCTGGGAAAGGTTTTTCCTCTGAAGACAGAGGAAAACAGACAGTCCTCTGAAGTTCTTCTTTCCTCTGAAGACAGTCTGTATCCCATACATTAATATGTACATTTTGTGTTGGTCTCTGGGACAAGTTATGTTCTGAACTTCTGAAAATTAAGTGAATTTATAACTGTTCCTTTGGTTGGTGAGACTGCTACCTAGAATTAGTTATTTAAAAATTACCTTTCTTGTGTCATAGCCAGTAATGTAATGTGGGAGTTTTCCTTCCCCCAGGCATTGGAGTCGAACTTGAGTGATGAAGAACGTGATAACTTGCTGGGTAATGAGGAAGAAGATGAAGACCTGAAGGTTTCTGCCAAGAGAAAAAGCTTTGGACTTCGTGTTGCCTTGCAGTTTCCAACCAGAAAGCCATCTGAAAAAAAAGTGCCTGAACAGTCTTTTTCTAACTTACCTCTAAAGGACAGTGAATCCCTCACACCTCTTTCAAAAGAAGTAAGCTGTAAGCGGTGGGACAAACAAGAGGGCTCTGCTTCAGAGTCTGAAGAAGACATTAAAGAAACACAGGAGGAAAATTCCAGTGCTCTGCTTAAGAGAGCCATGAATATTAAAGAAAACAAAGCCATGGTAAGACTTGCCAAGCAGTGTTTTGTTCTCTGACATTTGCATCCAAATACTTGGCTTCAGCACACTTAAATTTTAGGAACCTTGCTGGTTCAGTCCTGGGACTTTGGGAGAATCTCATGGAGAGTTGTGTTTGAATTTTTCTACCTGGGAAAACCCCAGATGGCCATCAGCACTCAGACATTTACTCCTAAAATAGCCTCAAGACTAGTCCAGAGTTTAACCATGCATTCTGTATGTGGATGTGAACAAAGCTACACAGCAGTCTTACGTTTGGAATATGTCAAAAAATCAGCAGGTCCTTTCAGGTAGTTTGTGGTGTCATTTGTACAACAGGGTTTCTACTCTCCATTTGTGTCTGACAGGTCTGCTGCAGTTCCTGATTGGAAAGGCAGATAAAAGCTGATAAGGATGATACAGTTTGTCAGTTTTGTGGGGTGTGATGTTTACAGTTATGCATTGTTACATAACTGAAAGTGTGTGTGTGTGTGTGTGTGTGTGTGTAGGTGTGGAAAAGGGAGACACTGGTTATTTCCTAATGCTTTGTCCTCTATTGTCCAGAATGCCACCAGAACTCTTTAATTATCATGCTGCTATGCAAATCCATGTTGATGTTGGGCCCTTCAGTTTTACTGTATTCCAGGAAAAGTTGCATCTTCAAGCAGTCTTGGGGCTGAAGTACACCTCATAGCTGTGAGGACTTGCAGCTCCCACATAAAACTTGCTTTAGTTATTGTATGTATGTTCCTAATCTGTCTTGTGTCCTTGTTGCCATTGTGTTGACCTTGCTGCTTTTCCACCTTTCTCACCTTCCACTCTTCTTTGTGACACTTCATGTGTTTAGATACAATTCAAGTGTCTGTGGCGAGTGGATGAAAGGTGTTGCTTATTTGCAAGTTTGCAGTGAGTTTTCAATGCTCATCTCTGTTGATTTCAGCTTGCCCAGTTGCTGGCAGAATTGAATTCCATACCTGACTTGTTCCCAGTGAAAACACCCACTGTGACTCCTTCAGTAAGTATCTCCTCCAGTACTGGCTAGAATTGACAGCCTGAGGGCTTAATGTGTTTCCTGATGAAACACTTTGGCTGAATTTGTTCTGGTTTTCTTCAGTTTTTGTGGCTACTTGTACAGATTTACTATTGGTCAGTATTTAAGTACCAGAGTTACGTGAGGAAATGGGATGTTTTAAGATAACTAATGAAGAAATACAGAGACTTTATAATTTTTGCCCCAGAAATACTGTTAAGATTCTAGACAAATATCTGAGCATGTGGGAATGAGGAAGAACAGTTGCTTCTTTCTGGGTTTAGATCCTCTTCAACCACTTTAACATGAAGCTGCAGTAAGGCTGGAGTTATTTCAAGCTGACTTTCCTTGGCTAGAATCAAAGAAGCATCAATCCCTTTAGGTTCTTTATAGAGTAATATTTTTCCACATAGATAAGTATAAACTGAAGAAATCTGAAGAAAAATTGAAGGGAAACCCATGTAGAATAGTGTGTTGGTTGTCAGGTGAAAATGTGAAGACAGATTATAGAGTCTTCAGAAGGCTGCAAACTTGCTAGATCTACTTAAATGCTGTAGAAACAAACATCCTTTGAATACATACATTGATCTACTACTTATATTTAGTATCTTTACTTGAGGATATGGAGGGCATCAGTTATGTCTTCTGTGACTTCTAGCCTGTTGTCTTGTGATGTGCTTTTCACTTCTTTGGAAGTGAATATAAAGAGTACAGTGGCAAGCAGACTTGCTTCCTACATCTTGTTTTTCTTGTCAGATACAGTAGATTAATTTATGGAAGATGTCTATGCAGGACTAGTTGCATGAATTCATCATGCAGTAATTGGCAGGTATGAAAATATTAAAGGGGTATCTTGTACCTCCTAGAAATTTCCAGATCTAGGAATCTGGAAGTAAGAGGAGAAACTTACTACACCCTATTAATTTAAAAAATATAAAATAAAATAGACTTTAGAGATTTCCTTGAAGAGGTATTGAATTTATAGAAAAGTTTGAAACTTTAGCTGTTTAAGAGCAGTCAGAACTAGCTTCTGCCTTAATATGCCATGCAGAAACTTCTGGTATAGTTCTGTGATGTTAATTGAAAAAGAATTTGACTGTGAAACTGTGGTGTTTTAAAAGGATCAAAAAGGTGTAGTATGTAGGAAAAACACCTAAGTGTGACAGAAGTTGGTGAGGTTTGGCTTAACAAGAAGTAGGAAAACAGATTAATGCATGATAATGCAATTGTGGTACAGACATGTTGAGTTAATTTCTGGTGTTTAACACTACAAGCATAAAAGGACATTTACTTGAATTGTCTTCTCTTTCTAGAAACAGAAGAAAATCCCAAGGAGGACATTTTCTGAAGGCCAGATAGCACGGCGTATGAACCCAACCAGAAATGCTCGTCCACCAGAGAATTTTGCCTTGGAAAAATTTACTATGTCAGCTGTTAAATTTGCAGAACAATTCCGTAACTATAGACAACAAAACCTCTTGAAGAAGAGACTCAGTGTGGTATTTGCAAGACTTTGGTATCTCCAGTAGTCAGAGATTAGGAAACATTCATTTAAATTGTTGGCAGACACTTAGAGCAGACATCCCATTCCACCGAAAGTCAATGAGAACATTTGGTTTGGGATTAGCTACAGAAGAAATTGTCAACAGGCCTTCCTGCCTCATCTTTTCACCTGTTAACTCTATTTGTGATCTGTATTCTTGGAAACATAACAAGACAGTTTATTTATGGCCTGTTAGTTATTATCTAAAAAATATTAAGAGTCCGCAGTGTAGAAGGTGTTTGAGCGACAAGGTGATAGGGCTGCTGGAGGTGATCTTCTCTATCTTTAGGCTCAGGAAAAGCTAGCAAAACTCCCTCTCTGGTAATAGCAGACAGGAATGAGAGAGGAGGTATAGAGTGTAATTGAGAATAAATAAAGGAACTCTGCACGAGCAAGCTGCTGAAGTACTGGCTAGCCACTCAAGTTGCAGATTTTATTCTCCATTTTTAAAAAAAAATATAATTTCCCTTCCTTAGCTGATGGTGGTCATTTGTCTTAGTTATATTTACTGTATAGCCTTTATTAGGAAGATGCTTAAGTTGCATTTGTATGTGGTAGAGGTTGTATTCCAGCTCTGCTTATAGGAACAAATGCTGGGCATAGTTGGAGCATTATAGAGGGAACTTGTCTCTTAAACAAGGTGGAGTAACACTAAATGAGAACTCGGGACTATTTTGGAGAGAACAAAGCTGATTTAGGATGAAGGACAAATTAGGTGGGGTAGGCAGAAGGGTAAGGATCAGTTGAAACTTGTACATGAACGCTAAAATCTCCTGAGGGGCATAATGATGATCCATGGATTGGGGTCAAAGAGACTGATATTTGGATGGTAAGAGCACTTAACAGTGGGTAGAGGACTCTTCCAGATAATCAACAGGATAGTAACAAAGGGCTGGGTATGGCAGGACTACCATAAAACTTCAGTACAGATTTTTTTGCAAGGCATTAGAGGTTGTAATTAGAGAAAGCAATTAGCAAGCATGCTAGGTGATTGAAGGAGCAAAGCATAGGAAGGTGTATGTTCCATATTTTGTTCCATATTTTGAAGGGGGAGAAACTTGAGTATGAAGAGTTACATACAGTTAATCTGTGCGGGGAATACAAAGAAAAGGAGGTAGCAGAAAAACACATAAGGACTTTGTGGAAACAAGAGTAGCAATGATAGGAAGGAAGAACATACTAGTAGAACAGGTAATAGGTAATAGATAGAGAAAAGATTAGGGAGGAAAGGGAGAGAAGGAGATGGTGATGGTTTGGAAATGCTGTTCTCTGTCCTTTCAGTGGTCCGTAAGCCTGTAGTATGCCCCGTCTAGACCTCATATGCATTATAAATGACAGAATCTGTCACTGAGTGTGATGACAGGATCTTTATGACACCAGACAAAACGTGCTGAGATGGGTTTGTTTAGCAGGTGGATTGTGCAGTGCGCAAAAGGAGGAGATCGTCAAAGTATTCATCTCAACGCCCAGTAGAAGATATTACTGAGGAGGACTTGGACAACATTGCAGTCACAGTTAAAGACAAAATCTATGACAAAGTTCTGGTAAGTGACTGCTGTTTTCTTCAGTGTGTCCATCTGTTTAAAATCGAGTCTCCTAACAGTTCATGTGAGCCCCTTCCCTGAGGCTCTGGAGAGTGCAGCTCTGCATTATTACATTACACAAGCACAACTTGGAAGCTTTACCAGGCTTCAGTGTGATTGCCCGTGCTGGTTGATGTGCCCCACCAACTTTTTGCTTCCAAAGAAGTGATTTCTTGCCATAGAACTATTAAGTGGAATTTGCTATAGCTGTGACTCACCGCTGATAAGAGTTGGCATCCCTTTCATCTTTCATTCTCACTTAAAGTAAATGTTGTGGTGGTGGTTGTACGATTAAGTAATAGTGATCCCTGCTGCTCCTTGTACCCCCAGGAATTTACATTTCTGTATGGGTTGTGTAATTTCAAAGCTCTTGATGGGATTCCTCCTTTTCTTCACTGAGTTTGACTGTTGTGAATTGTCATAAAGACCTGGATGATCAGCTTACTTACTTCATGCTTCATTGTGTTTTCAGATATGTCAGAAGGTCATTTTCTGAATAGTTTTAACTTTTTTCCCTTTCCTAGAGGAAAGGGATCAGAACTGCAACATGAGGCTCATGTAGTCTGAGACTCCCACTGCAGCTTAGAGTGGGCACTGCACCTATTATTACTTTAATCATACTTCAGTAAGTCCTAGTAACACGACTTACGGTTCTTACTAACATTTTCATTGTTGAATTTGACTTTGGTTTGAAGTTTGTTCATTGCTATTGGCAGATATATTAGAAAAGTTCAGCAACAAGTATTTCAGATGCCCTTCATACATAAGCCTTTCTTCTCCTTTCCAACTCTAGGCCAGCACTTGCCACCAGTGTTGACAAAAGACAATTGATACAAAGACAATATGAATTGTCATAAAGACCTAGGTGATCAGCTTACTTACTTCGTGCTTCATTGTGTTTTCAGATATAAGTCAGAAGGTCATTTTCTGAATAGTTTTAACTTTTTTCCTAAGTAGAGAAAAGAGATCAGAACTGCAACATGAGGCTCATGTAGTCTGAGACTCCCACTGCAGCTTAGGGTGGGCACTGCACCTATTATTACTTTAATAATACTTCAGTAAGTCCTAGTAACACGACTTACGGTTCTTACTAAGATGTTCATTGCTGAATTTGACTTTGGTTTGAAGTTTGCTCTTTCCTATTGGCAGATATATTAGAAATGTTCAATAAGTGGTTCAGGTGGCCTTCATACATAAGTCTCTCTTCTCCTTTCCAACTCTAGGGCAGCACTTGCCACCAGTGTCGACAGAAGACAATTGATACAAAGACAATTTGTCGCAACCAGGGCTGTGGAGGAGTGAGGGGGCAGTTCTGTGGACCCTGTCTCCGAAATCGGTACGGGGAAGATGTGAAGTCAGCACTGCTTGATCCAGTAAGTGTAGCTTGTTGGGCTTGGAAAGCAAGTGTAATGAATACGGTTTTGTCAGTAACCTTTACTTAACAGCTTGCCTTTTTCTTCCTTCCCACATTCACCCCCTTGCAGGCCTGGATCTGTCCTCCTTGTCGTGGGGTGTGCAACTGCAGCTACTGCCGCCGGCGGGACGGGCGCTGTGCCACGGGCATGCTCATCCACTTGGCAAAGTTCTACGGCTACAACAACGTCAGGGAGTACCTGGAAAGGTGAGGGCTGTGCCCTGCAGTCTTTCCTTTTCAAACTGTTGTAGGCCTTTAAATAATATCTGACTTCTGTGGCCTGGGGCAGATCCTGGATCTGTGCAAAAGGAATCTCTTGGGCTTCAGATTTCTCCTAGGCTGAAATCAGCTTAACTGATGTGAGTCACATCTGTGTAAACAGCTTAGTTGCTTAAGACATTGAAATGCTCTTTCCTGTTTTGAAATCGGTATCGATCACTTTAAGCATATAGAAGTGGGGTTTTAGAAGTTACCACCTTCAGTTGTCTGATTGTAGGGAACCAAAATTTCCTAAAAAGCACTAATACTGTTTTCTTATGTCTCACAGTTTACAGAAACAGCTAGCGGATGGTAACTGAGAACACTGCATTCACGCTGTGCCTGCAACTGGTTCATATGTTGACAAATTTTGACTTCAAGAGGTTATTACTCTGTTTTATATGAGATAGAACTGTAGGGTATAGTATATGCATTTCTGTGTTGAGAATTTTTTTAATTGGTGTGGTCTTATGCAAAAGATCTCTCAGGAAAATGTTTTGGTAGAGAAATCTACATGCACAGACCTATACGTTAAATGAAATGGCACTCCTGAACCTTGGTTAATTTTTAATAGAGGTGCACAATCACATGATGGAGAACTTGGTCAGTTGGTACAATATTGTTATTTATATGATTGTTCAAGTTTGCAGAAAGGATGTTTAACAACTCCCTGTAAAGCATACCCTGTCTTTGAAGAAACAAAAGCCCCCTTGTGTTCCAACTTGACCATAAAGATTCAGATTTCCAACCCTTGCTTTCTGAACCTGTTCTTCCACCTATAGTTTATGGAACTTGTCCCTGCAAAGTGAATGCCATTGTATTCCAGCCAAAGCTGATGCAACCTAACACTGGGAGAATGATATATTTTTTTTTTAATTCCAAAGTGCAATTAATCACTAAACATGAAAGTGGAAGAGTGTTTTGTAAAAAAAATAAAAATAAAAAAAATATTTAAACATTGTCCCAGTAAAGAAAAAGAATTGCTCACTAGCAGTTTTTTGTGGTGCACATGCTGCCTGAACCAGCTACCTTACAGCAATCAAAACTGGTTTAGATCACAAAGTTTAGGATTATTTTTTTAAATAGAGTTCATGTTTAGATGTTTTTTCATATGTACAACAATGCTTTCAAATAGCCTTGTTTAAATGCAACATTGTTTGTATTGCAGTATGCTTATGTTAAAATTATTGTAAGATACATGTTTCATTTTATGTAGAGAGAATAAAGAATAATCCAGAGAAGCATTTTGTGAGTCATACTACACTCATATGCTGATATTTCCCATTTACTTTCCTGTAGCTGGTCTAATGAAGGAATGCTTGAAGATCAATAATCATTATGTGGGGAAACACATGAATGCAATGCTGACAGATGAGGAAATAACACTGTAGAGCAAATAAGTGTTAGACTAAGGAATGAGGTTTTTTGAGGCAAATCTTCTGTCTTTCTGTGAAAACTATTTTTCTCCTTTTGCTTTAAGTACAAAGCTGGCTGAGAAAGCAGCACAGTATTGAAAACTTAGTACTAAACTGTCAAGAGTAAGGCTTCTCCTTCTGGAACCCATTTATCTGGCTTCTCCATGCTTTTCAGATTGAAAATCCAAACGTAAGTTGCCCTTCTGCTTTTGTTTTTATAAACTGGACATTCATAAACATTCTTAGTTTTCCTTTGATTCATTCAAAGGAAATTCATTTGCCTTTACAAAATTGACTGTGCTCAGCCTATCTGCAAAACTCACTTAAAATTAAAACTGACTTGCATTAAGACAAATTTTGAACAACAAAATAAATGATCAAAGCTGCTGGGTTTAGATCACGCTATGCATAGTTGCTAAAATTGTTACTGTGGTGTATTTACCAGTGGGCAAGGCTGTACATGGATGGATATGCTAGTTTAGTCAATGTGTCTGGCACAGCATCACAGAAGAGTGTGGTTTGTAGTATTTCTATGTGAGAAGAAAACATGAACTATGCCTTTGTTTGGAGAACAATAAAAAGCACACTGGCATCATAAAGAATAGATATTCATTTCCAAAAAAGCAACAAAAATCCTAAAGTTGCATAGAAGACGAACAATACTGTTAATAAAAAAGTCACTTACCTTCAGACTGAGGTCTGTCTTTATGAGAACTACTAATCTCTGAATGGAGGAGGTTCATTCTCTCACACTCTGGAAGCAAACAAAGGCACAGGGCCTCCAGGCTGTGCTCTTCTGTGTGATTTCTGCTATGTTAAACTCCTCAGGAACTATCTCCAGAATATCATTCAGGACATTCTTAGCCTTTCCAGGTTAATACAAACAGTCATTAGATATGACACACAGGAGGGAAGGGATGCCATCCAGAGGGATCTTGACTGGCTGGAGAGGTGGGCCCATGCCAACCTCATGAAGTTCAACAAGACCAAGTGTAAGGTCCTGCATCTGGGTCAGGGCAATCCCAAGCACTGATACAGGCTGGGCAGTGACTTCCAACCCTGAAAATTCTACGATTCTGTATCACTGTGATCAACTCCTCTGCTTCCAAGTTTGAATGCTTCTCTAGGTGAGTGAAAAAATACAATTTTCTTAGGCAGATAAAAACCAGAGAGGGTCCCCTACTTTTGCCATCTCTGGCAACAGTATTGAGAGAAATGACTGAAAAGCAGTTAACACTTTGTAGCTTTTATTTAGCTTTATATTTTCAAGTAACACTGACCCCCAAAGCCCACCAACACCTCGTCCCTGATCTTGGGATACTGCTGTTACAAGGATGTACCCTGAGATTGCCTCGTTTTCTTTTTTTTTTGTCAAGTGTGGTTGATAGCTTGTATTTCTATAGTACCTAAAAGCTACCCTTACCCTCTCCACCATCCACATCCCTTCCTGTCTCTGGCATTAGGCAAAATACAGAGCAGGCACATCATGCACACACACGTCTCACCTCCAAAAGAGCCTCTTTCCCTCCCTGAAGGCCTGCTCTGGAACTGAGAAAGAACACAACCAAAGAACAATTCGTAACAGCACTAATGAGCAGGAACAAAACTCACATTAATGCAGCTCAGTCTCTGGTTCAGCCTTAGCTTTGGCAGAATTAATGATGAATGTTGTATAGAATTGTTCACACTCCCTAAAGTGGCCAGGAAACAAATGTGAAAAGCACAACCTTTTCACAACCTGAGAATGAAGTGTTGGTTGGCTGCTTGCATGCAGAGCTCTCATTGCCCTCTGAGAAGTCCCACTATCTGATGGTGATAAGGAAAAAAACCCAACCCAACAGTGCCCAGAGGAAAGGAAGGGAGTAAAGAAGAGACTTGCAGACAGTCACAGGGAAATTAACTGTTAAGAACAGTTTTGGGGGCAACTGGACATTTTCTCAGGTCTTGCACTCAGAAAGGAAGGTGCAGAAGACAGGAGGGTCTGACAACAGAACAGCTGAGATTTCTGATTACATTTTCCTTTCCTGCTCATCATTTATTCATTTAATCTATTAAGCACAGCATCAGTGCTGTTCCATGCTTAAGCCCCAGGCTTTCAAATTTTTTTTGGAGTCAGTTTGACTGTACAAAGATATCTGGATATCTGAGATACTTTGTGAGCAGAAATACAGTGCCCTAGTTAACTCCGTATTAAGTGAGAAAGCCTATCTTTGTATTAGGGTTGGTCACTTCCACCCAGCATCTGATACAGCATTATTGATAATGCTGCCACTAGTTCTCAAAAACATTCTTCTGCAGCTACAGAATTTTGTTGCACTGTATCAGAACATATAGGTACCATGTTCACAGTTTGTCTGAGTTACCAAACTATGTTAGCACAGTTACTATTTGCACACATTCACATTTTCTGCAGTATTAAAATACTGTTGCTGCTTCCTTCATGAGGATGCTCTGAGTTTATTTTAAGGCCTGTTACTATGGAGGCAAGTGTATTCTAAGTACCTAATTTCTGCATCCCCTCAGCAGACAAGCAAGGATTATTATGCCATCCTGCAGATGAGAGTCTGAGACACACAGGACATTAGGTCTTGACCATCTCAATACTGAACCAGATACTATTAATTGTACCATTCCTGTAGAACAGGCAGGCCCTATTCCTGTCAGGATATTAAAGATAAGATTCTGGACTTGTGAGTAGGTCAAGAATTAAATAGTTAATAGTTAATTAAATAGACAGAGGGCTTTGGTGAGATCTACTCTTTCTTGGTGGGCTGCCTTCCTTCTGCTGACAGGAGAGAATAAAAACTAGCAATCACACTTATTTTCCAGACTCCTCCAGCTTCTTCACTATGAACACTTCAATAGATTAAAAATGTTTCTCTGAACTTATTGTCATAGAACTGTCTGGGATTTAAACCAGACTTGCAAGTTGTTCCTGACAAAAAGTATTTCTGGCTCTAAGTGGCACTTTTCACGAAGAGCCATTTCTTCGTAATGCAGGGTCCACTCCTCAAAAATCACAATAAAATTTAACAGCTTTTGGCATTTGGAACGGTCAACAACAAGCTGCTGCTCACAATAACACCAGTAAGCACTTATTTCTGAAGTAATTTTTCTTCTGCAACCAGCCATTTACCTGTGCCTGAAGCTGCACGTCTAACCTCACCCACAATATGCGATGTCTTAAGACACCACTTTGAAGTAGTGCTGAGGTTTTGAAAAAAGCTCTGTTACTCATCTCAAGTGGAAGATCAATTATGACAGACAATCTGTACTTACCAGTCTATCTGCTGGCACTTAAAATGGGTTTTACTCTTTTCTTGGGTGACACATGCACAGAGGGAAGCTGTGGGTTACAGGGGTTCATAAAGGCACTCGCCACCTGTCTGTCCTTGTGGTAGATCCCTGGCGAGGTATAGTAAAGCTGATATATAGTGTTTTATTCTAATGCTCCTTTTGCATTAGGATATAAATTAATTAATTTATAGCTAAAAGAACTCATCAGCAATGCGAATGGGTAAACAAGAAGGTAATATCCTCAGGGAATACAAAGCGCAAGCTCTGATGAAAGATGCTGACATCCTGTTTGCATTCACTTGGCTGTAAGTCAATGAATGATTTTCTGTTTTTCCTGGCAATTTTGGGCTCTAACATTTTCCAATTACGGCAAAAGCTTGAATAGATAGCTCGCTGTTTAAAATACCAGCAGATTTATGTTCAGGGTTGGGTCCCTAAACTTTCCAAAGGCCATACAAATAGCAGTGATTCTCCTCAGGTTTCACCACCTATACTTATGTTACAATTACTTGAATGAAAGTTCAGGATTGTGAAGGTTAATGGACTGCCTAAACTGGAAGCAGTAATTCTTTGCTTCTCCCTAGGCTAGAGGCAGAGCTGGAGCCAGCAGGATGAGCTTCCTACCATGCCCCAGCGACCTCAGCTGTCATTTGGAGAAATCAGCCTCCACAGAGGTTAGGAGTACAGTGGTGTTTAGCCTTTCCATCTCCATGGCAACTTACTCTTGGGCATCTTCTTCTGAGCAGTTACTTCCAATTGCCTTCATCTGAGTGTGGCTCTTTGACATATGAAAACCCAGTTGTGAGGGTCCGAGGAGACACCAGCAAGCTCATCTCACTCATGACCGAAAGGCAGACTTCAGCCACATTGCCAAGGGTGAAAAGTGCACTTTCTCCAAGTTAGTCAGACTTCACAAATGGCCTGATCACATGTAACACGCTATTTTTATTTTTTATTTCCCTCCCAAATAAGCTCTTTACCCTTGGACAATGAAAAATAACAAGTCTGGAAAGGGCACTTGAAAAATCTCGTCTGCTTTTAGTAAATTGTGTACAGTAAGTTCTAGTAAGACTAGTTCAGCAGCTTAGGAGAAGAAGCCAGTTGCTTTTTAAAAAATTTTTTATACATACACACTCTAAAATTCAGTAATGGTGTAAAGTGTATCATGTGAACCTTAGGTCATATTGTCTTCCTCATCCCTTATAAAGAGCTTTTAAGAGAAAAGTATATTTTCAAAATGCCACACGATATAAGAGAACATAACTCATTAAGAAGTGCATGTATTTTCCCATGCTGGTCTTTAAAAAACACAGTCCTCATGAATGACAGCAGGCTAACCCACTGTGCCTTTCTTGGAGGAGAAATAGAAAACTTGTATCTGATTGCAGTCTTTTATGTCTTCTCACTAGGAAACATTTAGTAAGTGAAAATCAACATTATTTGAATTTGGGATGTATTCAAGAACTTTGGTAAAAATTGAGTTAATATTAATCCCATTACTACCACATCACATAAGCATTATGTTTATTGTAGGCCTCTAGTCAAAATGCCACTGTTATAGCATGTGATTAACAGTGGTTAAACAGCTTTTATTTGAGGAACTACTGTCTTTCTGTGTTATGTGGCTTCACAGAGTTTGAAGCTTCTTTTTTGCTACCCTTTGGTTTGCAAAATATGCCAGTTTGTGATGAAGCCTTTCCAGACAGGAACCTTTGCGCCCTTGGGGGCAGTATTTGCCTCCCAGGAGTTCAAGTAAAACTTAATTATAGGCTTGAAATATTGCATGATGTGACAGAATGGAACAAGTAAAATAGCTGCAGCTATTCCAGCCTTCTCACTACAAGTTTATTTCAATTCGAATATGTTGAGTCCATCTTTCTTTTAAAATAGTTAAAAAAAAAAAAAAAAAAAAAGCCTACTGGAATGCAGCATGCAGGTGATGAGAAGTCTGAAGAGAGAATACCTGTGAAAAATATCAACAGTTTGGATCTAGAATGAAACGTTTGTGCAGTTAAAATAAACCTGCACTTCTCTTTGTTGGCAAGAGAAGCACATTTAATGGTTTTCTAATTTCATATACATTTATCTCAAGAAATGGCTTTTTCCTTTGTCTTTTAGAAGAGCATATCAATATTCTAACTCCATACAAGCTCATTCAGCTGCACACTTCAGGGACACTGACTACATTGTGATAATAATGCTCGTGATATTAAGGCGACATTTTTGCTAAGTGTGAGAAAACTCAGCAGTTTGCATTAGAAATATTTTGGGCTGTTGGGCTTGCATAATTGCCATTGTCTTCTGTCAAAAACTGGCCTTTTGTATTCAGAAAAACCACCGAGCCATTGCTCAGGATGGATATGGTGAGGATGGATCCCACATCCCCTTCACATCATTGAACAGTAACTCCATGAACATATGTATGGGGATCAGAAGGCAGAGGAGAGGAGCAGGACAATGAGGCAGGATCAGGCATCCTGCATTTCACCTGAGGACACCCTGACTATCCCGTGTTTGTGCTGTAGAGTTTGTCTTAGCAGCAGGAAAGTGGGCTAAGTCAAACTGCAGTGCAAGAAGATTAAATACTCACAGAGAAGCACCATAAACAGGCACAAGTGATTTATGGAGTCAGGGCAGCTTCCACTAATGGATGGACTAGCTCAAGTTTCCCAGTTTGTGCATTCTGTTTGATCCCTGATTGTCTTAAACAAAGTTGTCCCCAAAGGGCACTCAGTTGGAAGATTATATATATGTGTATATATACATATATATATATATATATATGCCTACACACACACACAGTCATATACATGTATATATATATATTTTAAATCACATTTTAAGAAAAACAGTGTCTCTTTTCTCTCTCCAATATCTATGTAAAAAAAATGCTTATAAAGCCACAGGGTAATGAATCACTAACTAATATAATGAGAAGGGCCAATAAACAATATTACCAAGAGGAGAGGAGAAATAATTTTCATTCTTACAGACCTTTCTAGTCCTCCCTGCCATCAGAATCCTCCTTCTCATTAATTATAAAAATTAATTATATAGCTTATGAATTGTGGTTTGAAAAGAACAGAACCTAAAGCAGCAAGATTTATTAGCAAAAAAACCTACGGGCTGGAATAAGCTGATTTTATAGACTTGTTTTCTAAATGGGAAGCATTATTAAATCATCACTATAAAATTAAGCAATTATTTCACTATGACACCGAGTACCACAGAAAGGAAAAGCAGTTTCATGTCCTATTAGCTAAATAAAGGTCAGTAGGGGCTAAAAAGAAAAAAGGACAATTAATTTTGAAGTGTAAATGCAAGTTGGGACATATGGAGAAAATAATATCATCGAGGGGTTACATTTGCCTTTCTTTTTTTTGCTTTATAAATATCCATTAAATTTCTTTAAACTGCTGGTATTACCTATTCTGTACTATCTTTTATCATTCAGCAATAAAAAATTATTGCTATTATTCAGGCATTTTGGATTCTGAACTTACACAAATGACCTCAACTGAGTATTTAAACTATATAAGTATGAAATATGCTGTAACTCAAAAATAAAATCACTCATCTACCCTTAACTTTGACTCAAGGGGAATATTACTGAGAAAGTCACAACAAGGTGGCATCCTTAATACATAATAATGACACATGCAGGAAACGCACCATTATTTATATATGTGACGTGCTGTAAATTGCTTCCATCATCAGAACTAATTGTAGTGATTATTAATGCAGTGTTATGAACTGTCAGAATTGCTGTATGTAATTACATTTGTGCAAATGCTTCATTACCTGCCTAATGAATTTGGCATATATGCACATGTAAACCACTGTTTTTGTTAACATAATGAAGGGCATTTTTTTTACCCCCTTAGCTACTGATGTGGAACTGGTTTGACCTATATTACAAAGTTCAAGCATCCACTGCCAGAAAAAAAAAACAAAAAAACCAACATAAAAATCCAAACAAACCCCAACACCCCTTTTGATCTGTTTTATTTTCATCCTCAGCAACAGCATCATATAACACTAGCTACTTAGTCAGCAGCTTCAGAGTAGAACTGTGTCTCCCTTATTCAGTATGAACAGCTGAGGGAGTCAAAATGACCTTGGTGTGTGTTTACCTGCCCTTCTTACCTTCATGTAGGTCTCTGAATAGTTGCAGTGGGCTTGGATGCAAATGATGAGATCTCCAGCACTGAAGGCCACACTTCATTTTCCCAGAGATGCAGGTGTGCAAATAGCATGGAGAAAAAAGGATGCTGTTAAATTCCCCTTCTCTGGTACACAGTTCAAGCGTATTCTGTTGAAATAAAAAAGAAATAAATTTATCTGGTTAAGAGCCAGCAGACTTACTGATTGCTCTGCTTGCCTTATCTGCCAAAAGGGAAGCCTGGAGTTTGAAGGAGAATGAGAAGTAGGTTTCTTAGTGCTGAGTGACTCTTAGGCAGTATTTTTTGCAATGCTTCCCAGAAGCAAAAGTGTTGATGATAATCCTTTTATTTCCAAATGTCTTTTAGAAAACAGAACTATTGTGCTACTGAAACCAATAAAAATAGACACTTTAGAACTCTATAAATGTTACTCAAACAATGTTACTACTTCTCACTGGTGAAAGAGTAATTAAAACAAAGTAATCAAAGAGAAGTACACTTTGCTTTTACCTGGTCAAAACTGTAGAGTGAAGCATTTAAATTAGCAAGTATCACTGTAGGGGGGTCACTGATAATTTTAATCAAGTTTTCTAGTATTCCTTGAGGAGTGATGTGCTCTTCTGGGGTTCGATCTGGTTCAGCACTAATAAAGATGTGGAAATCAGGCTGGCTTTCTTCGTTGTAACGCTCGAGGAGTTTTTCCAAAATTCCTAGCCACTTGGCTACTAGATGAATATTCTGTTGAAAAGCAGCCAATGTTTATTGTGAGAAAACAAATAAATAAGACATTGCTATTGTGGCTTTATAATAAAAATAGATAAGTTATTTAATTCAAAGCGTCACTTTATTGTTAAATAAAATAGTAAAATGAAGAATAAACTTCAAGATTCTTAGCTACTGTGTAATTTCTTGATATCAGTTGCAATAATTGAGGTTTAGCATTTGCCCTTAAAGTCTCAGGCCTTGATTCTGAAGGTAACAAAAGTATTATAAACTCAGGATTAAGTGATCTGAGGTTGTTACCTTAAGTAAAGATATGCAAAACTCAGCAGAGCATTTGGACTGTACTTAAAATCCTCGTAGAACTGGAACCGAAGACAAACCACGTCCACTGCGTACCAGGAGATTGAAGAAGTGCAAAAAAGAAAATTGTTAAAAAGAAAAAGCTGTTCTACTACTGAAAACATATGTTTCATGACACTTCAGAGAGTTATTGTCTTTAAGATTATTTAGTATGTGAAGAGAGTGGAAAGTCATTGATAGAGAAATTAGTTCTAACTGAACAAACAGCACCTGCCTCCCAAGCACCTAGTGGTGAAATACAGGAATAAGAGGAGAAAAGCTTACAATGTGGGTACACCTAGGGTACCCACATTGGGGTGGTGGGGTACAGTTTATTTCACCTTTCCTTTAGCCCATACTTGACTGTTTTCTTACAGAACTAGCATTTCAACTCAAACCACAGCTCAGCCCTCCAGCACCTTTCTGGCTCTTTGCTGCTGTGCCAGAAGCTGCTGACTCTGCTGCTTTCACCTCCATGCAGAGCCAGAGGAAATGTAACTCCATGCACCTGCCAAGGAATGTGATGTGTCAGTCACACTCTGCCTGCTGCATCACCTTATCAGGGCACTTGCTGAGGGGACATTAATAAATTGTCCCTCAACACGTGTACAAAGGAACAGGGTGACAGAAAGAGAGGGATACTTTAATATCACATTATGTGATAGCAGGCTGGTAGTGCCTGCATTTTCATATAGGCTAAATCCATCTGCTACAAAGTGAAAGTGATTCCAGCCTTAGTATAATAACCAAATAACTGTTTGATATATCAGATGTCTGAGTTTGAGGAACTAAGGTTAGTGTGGTGCAGGAATAAAGCCTAAAACCAAAAAAAAATTTCACATTTGTCTTAAAACATCTATGCCAATTGGTTTTGCTTCCATTTTTGAGACTTAGTTATTTCACAACATGCTTGTCCTACCTCTTTCTCTGCCAACTTCTGGACTTCCCTCAGCTTTACCTACAGCAGGATTTTTGAACTAAGAGCTTGACCTGTCTCTGAGGACTGTAAAAAATTTCCTACTTGCTTCAAGAGCATAGGTTTAAGGCAAAAGCAATTTCTCAGGCATTTCCCAGGTTGGTTGGAATAGCAGAGTTTTTAAAATATGTAATTATAGAACACCTAGACTCCAACAATAGGCATAATAAGGTCATTCATTGCTTTCCTCCAGTATTTTTTTTTTCAGTGTAAATAAAAATAAATATATAGAAAGTCTGAAGCTCGAGAAGCAAACTCTAGTTGGCTCAGCATTATTTCAGAATTGGTCCAAAATTTTTACTTATTCTCCTTTCAGACTTTATACAATGCTTCACTACCAAAATTCTCCACAGCAAAATTGTCACCTCCCTCAGAAGGCAGACAATAATGGGATGGAAAATGGAGCAGGTCTGAAACACCAGAAGCCTCTCATTTGTTCCTGTGCCTTCAGATACACAAAAATGCTAATTTAAGGTCTCTGCCATCTCCCATTTTCTTTTCCTGTACCTAGAGCAGCTGAGAACTCCAAAATGCCCCTGGAAACCCGTTAATCTTTTTCCTTCATAATATTTCTATACTTTCTAGCAGAAAATTTTTGTTCAGTCTGGAGACAAGACCCCAGGGAGACCTTATAGTGGCCTTACAGTACCTAAAGGGGGAGTACAAGAAAGTTGAGGAGGGACTGTTTACATGGGTGTGTAAGATGAGGGGCAATGGTCTTATAGTAGAGCAGGGTAGATTTAGATTGGCTACTAGGAAGAAGTTCTTTGCTTCTGGAACAGGTGAAACACTGGAACAGGTTGCCCAGAGATGTGGTAGAGACTCCATCTCTGGAGACACTCAAGGTCAGGCTTGACAGGGATCTGAGCAACCTGAGTCTAGATGCTCAATACATCATGGATGGACTAGGTGACCTTTAGGGTCTCTTCCAAGCCAATACGTTCCATGAGTCTATGAATCTAAAAGCGGTGACATTTTCAGACTAGTGTGACCAGCTTACCCATGGAAAACCTGGATAAAGAACACTTCCAGTTTCAGTGCCAATGAAGGGGTCAGTTCATGTGTGTTCACACAGGGTCTAGCACACCAAAGACCCTGGCTAATCCCATGGGGATTTTATTCCAGCCAGCAAAGTCTAGCCCATCCCTTCCTTTGTTGCCAGCAGACTGTTTGGCAGCCAAACAGTGCTGAGGTTAAAATCAGAAGAAGAGGGAATTGCCCCATCTCCATGACCTCCTTAATATCAAGGCCTGGAACATGCATTTCTTGTATGGCTTCAAAGCAAAGGGGTTGTTCCAAACACCCACTGGCTACTTGAGCATAAAACAATGGGAGGGGGGCACCTTCTTTCAGTAGAATTAACAATTGCAGTGCTTCTGTCTGCTCTGTCATTGCACCAGGACTGGCATCTTCCCAGGGTATCTCACAGATCTTTATGTCCCCCCTGCAGCTATCAATCCACACAGCGCTGTTGAAAGCTGCGGCTGCCATCTTGGAAGAGCAGGACTCCAGGACTAATTATACAGCTTCCCAAGGGGGAGTTAGACCTGTTTTATTGAAGTCTCCATTATGGCCCATGGTAAGAAACAGGAGCTCTTAATTACGTTGGAAAAGTGTACCCTTGAGGGCAGTCCTACCTACCAAGAGGCTTTCTGTTTTCTCTCTCTTGGGAGGGTGAGAACAGTGTTCAGCAGAACATGACATAGGCCCTATTAATACCATGTGTATCCTGTTGCAGTCAAAAGCAAAAAGGAACAATATTACTCACTGTTCGAATCTTTTGCTGTCATCTAATGCCAATTTTGTTTGTCTTCCAGGAATATCCCTCCAGCTGAGGAGACAGCCTCCACTGGAGGGGATGCTTGACAATCACTTGCAGAAGAACCCAATGGCCATCTCTGACAGCCTTCTTGAGTACCTCCTCTGCATCATCTCCTCCCCTTGTCCTAAAGTATGTGATGTTTTGAAAACTTCCAGAATCTACGGTGAACCAAAGCTTTTTGCCTGTAAAAGAAATAATCAGGGAAGGGTGAGTGACAGAGGGGGAGGAGATAGGAAAATTAGCAGAGAAGAAAGGAAAAAGAATTATAATGGCCCCATTAATTTCACTATCACTTGTCCAATGCATATTACTTCTTCTGAAGCACTTCACCAAACCCTTACAATTTCAACAAGCAAAATTGCGAGCTCTCAACAATGGCCTTATTGCTGGTATTAGAAAAAGCCTGCAGAAATCTGTTCCCTTGGTTTTAAGATAATGAACCTTTTGACATTTTGATAGATGCTCAGCATTGTTACTGAGCTTTAGAAACTCTTACAGGGGGTACAGAGCAATTCGCTTATGAAAAAGAGAGCAACATGTGGTAGATATCACATCAGTTTTTTAACTGATTGGTTCAGTGGGTAAATGCACAAGCCTCTCACCTTGTGAGGCCTGAGTTTAAATTGAGCACACTGAGGTCACAGCTGTATTAACCTGGTATTCTCACTATTGTCTGTGGGGAATAGTAATCGTAAGTATAAAGCCACCGAGCCTTATACAATTGAATATAGTTTGTATAATGACCATTATTTAGTCACAGGGGGGCACAAGATTACATGAGCATGGAGAAAATTGCCCTCTGGCCCTCATCACGTCAAAAGGTAGAAAACAGTACAAAGGAAACCTGCATTATGCCAAGCAGAGGAATGCTCGGTCTAAAAATGTCTTCATCCTGTAGTGCTTATGGCCTTACACTTTTCATCCACCCCATTTACCATGACTATGTTGGGGGTGGCAGAAACTTTAGAACTTGAATCTTCTGCTGAAAAAAACCTGCCCAACTTTCCCACAGTATTGCACACTCCATTGCAGTGACACACGGTCGCAGAAGGTTTTGTTCTGTTCAGTAAAAACACACCCACACTCATTTATGTGCATGGGCACACGCATACAAGCGTATAAATGTATATTGATTTATCTACATTTCTAGCCCTGATGCTCCATTTCACTTTCAAGATAATTTTTTTTTTTTTTTCCCCCCTAATGGGAGGAGAACTGAGTGATCCTTACAACAGAAGAGAACAAGAGGCTTACCTGGTGTCCCAGTATGTTCAAGTGGGTCTGTTCCTGGAGACAGAATGAAAACCATAGGACTGGCTGTGACTGCTCTCTTAATAGAACTTCAGATTCTGGTTCAAGTTGATCTGGTTGATCATCTAATTTCTAAGTTATTTGCCTGCCTCTTAAGATGCTAATACATAAAAGCCACCCTCACACACACTTGCACCAGAAGATACATGCTCAGATTTCATACCTCCATACATCATTCTGTCCAGACGGAATACTCTCAGTATGATGAATTTCTGAAGACACCTTTTTTTGGGGGATTTTTTTTTTCTCTTTTCTTTTCTTTTCTTTTCTTTTCTTTTCTTTTCCTTTCTTTTTCATTTTTTTTCTTTTTTTTTTCCTTTTCTTTTTCCTTTTTCCCCTTTTTTCTTTTTCCTTTTTTCTCTTTCTCCTTTTTTTTTTTTTTTTTTTTTTTTTTTTTTTTTTTTTTTTAAAACAAAAACCAGGGCAGCTTTTCCTTTTGTGGCCATTTGGAGTCCACCCACTTCCTCCACCTCTTGGTGGGTCCTTCGGTATCTTTATCTTACTCCCTGAACACATCCATCATTGCTATAGCCTGGAAACATGGTAAAGACATAAATACAGATGACGTACCTTCTGTGTGAAGACTAAAACTGGAAGACAAATACTGGTTATGCAAAAAAAATACAGTTTACTGGTTATGCAAAACAACATAGTTTAACTAATTACAAAGGACTCAGGACCTTGCCTTAATATACTAAATTACGTTTAAATATACACACACACACAATATTATTGATAGAAGTTTTCTTTGGTCAGTATTGCCAAACTGGATATGGGACATCTATTATAGTAAGGAGTGGCATGAAGATCAAAATTATCTTTCTAGGGGAGTGGAAAAATTATGGTAAAATAGAATTTCCTCTAAAAGAGCAGTACATAATGTCTAAGGAAAAATATACTCGGGAGTAAAGGTGACTCCTCTTTGAAAGCATCAATGGTTGTACTGAAAATTACAGTGGAATGTGTGACTTTATCTAAAGTTATCTAGTGGTAGCATGCCTCCAAAGGAAAAAAAAAAAAAAAAAAAAAAAAAAGATTTAGAACAGAAAAGCAATTTTCTCAACCTACCCTAATGGCACTCCATGACAGGGTAGTTCAGGGGTCAACAGAACTCTTGTAAGTGCATTGAGCTCTGCATAGGAGAAGGAAATCCAGGTGAAGTAGTTCTATTTCTTTACTTAGAATCTTGACAGCATAAAAAAAATTAAGGTCATCAGACTTGCTTCAGAGCCACTTCTGCCTTATTCACCGCCCAAAACATTATTCAGTAGGAAGCTCAAAGCAACAATAATTCCTATGGCTGCATTTTTTGAAACTGTGCTATAAGCATTTACAACTTGTTTTCATGAAATTTTACAATATTTATTTGAAAACTCTGGCACATGGAGCAATATTCTTAGTTATTTATCATTGAAGGGTGTGAAAAATTTTTGCAAAACCATTCTTACACACAGAGATGAATTTCCCTTTTCCTATTAGAGACACTTTGAAAATCAAACAACACGGTCAATCAAAACATTTTGCAGAAAATATAACTTCTGTTTATTTATTTGTGGTTGTGTGGTTTTTATTGTTTTTTTTTTTTTTTCTTTTTTTTTTTTTTTTTTTTGGGTTTTTTTTTTTTTTTTAGCTTGTAGAAACATAAACCAACATAAAAATATATTGCACACTTAAGTTAAGCTTACAGAAACTTGGCCACAAATTATTTTATACTAATGCTACTGAAAAGGTACAGATTTCTGAATTTCATCTAATTACCTCTATGTATCCTTTTTATTGCTTGGAAGATAGAGAGAACGAAAAATAGTGCATAGCTGTCTCCATCAGACCACAAGCTGACCTAAAGCTTTGGGAAAGTTGCAAATCCTGAGTGGCTTTTGTTGGCTTTAGGTTGGGAGGTTTTTGTTTTATTTTACACTGAAACAGTTCTGGCACATGAGCTGAATGTATACTGAAGAAAATTTAGGTTATATGAGGTTTTTTTTTCTAGTCCTTTTATAACTTTAGTCACTTGTAGTGGGAAAAAGAGACACCTTTGCCATGATGCCATATAGTGTCTCTTCTGATGCAAATTCATCTTTCTCTCTCGATTAAAAGCCTTCTCTCTTTCAGTCTAAAAATGTATTTAACAAAGCAGAAGTTTATTGTCCCCTTTACTCCAGTTTCTGTCTAATCTGTAATTGTGATAGAGCTTATTTTTTGGTTGCACTACAGATTTCTATCCTTCATAATCCATTCCAGTACCACTGCTATAAAAAAGTTCAGCAACAAAAAGACAAGGTGATGTGCACAAACCCAACTGCCCCATGATGCAAAGAAATCATCACCAGTTTTCCTTCCCCCCTTTTATTTGTCTTCCAGACATCTCTCTCTACTTTTAACTCCCATTTGTATGCTGTGTGGAGTGATACTTTTTCCTCTCCTCCCCTAAATCAGATTCCTCAATTCATAATTTTTTACCTTCTTTCCAAACTGTTGGTTTCTACTTTAATTCCTACCTCTATGACTGATCCGCTCTGTGATACAACCTGGAATGAGACTGCTGAAGTGAGAGGTTCTTCCAGTTGAGTTAAGTCGGAAAGCAGAAGGGGATTGCCATTTCCAGCCCTCACCCCTCATTTGCCAAAAGTGTCCTCAAAAGCCCCTTGGCAAAAGTGCCTTGCCTTTCAGACTGCTTAGGCCAGCTCTTCTAAGAAGCCTACAGTCAGAAACTGATTAGCAAATGTTTAAGGTAAGGAAACTTCTTTTCTTAGACAAAAATTACGGAACAACTTCTTTCTGCAGCAATATGCCTGTTCACTTTAGCAAACATGGCAATTGTATATGAATACATTCACATTTCATGTTGATACTTCTTTTGTAAGTACTAAGTCAAGACTTAAATCAAAAGGAAAAAAATGACTATGTTACAACCCCATACCACAGGTAGGGAACTGTGAATACATAGGTGGATAGCACATGCTGGACAGACAGGAATTGGACCATTCCTAGCTCACAGAAGTATGTCATTAAAAATAATTGATAATACACATTTTACAGGTGACTTCAAGCTGCTGAAAACAGTCTAACAGTTATTACCTTGCATTGCATTTCTGTTGCAGTTGACTTTGTTGATTTGAGTTTCTCTACAAGTTCACTTGTGTCACCAAAAAGCTTCCCTGGGCAGCTAACTGGCTGAGCAGTGTGTTCTCCTCCAGCTGCCTGAGCTCAGCCTTGAAACAGTTCTGTTGCTTGGCCAGGACTGACTAACAGAGGGAATGAGAACACAGTATTTAAACAACCACAGCAACAAATACTGTTTGATAGCGTTTGTGAGCTACAGTATCTATTTAATTACACTAGTTGATTTAATTTATATTTCTGAAAAAGACAGTTTATCTTCTGTCCCTGTACACTAAAACTAAGGTTCTGGGACACTCAGAGCAAGAAGGTCAAGGTAACCATGGACCAGAGCTTTATCTCTCTCCAAGCCTCCTTCCTCCTCAGGCTTCACAAAAGGATTGGGATCTCAGCAGAGGTGGCACAGGGCAATCAATGTGGCGGGTGAGAAAACCAACAGCAGCACAAAGCTGGAGAATCCCACTGTGGCAATAAGCAGTGTGGGAAAGCACGACTGTAGTCTGCTCTGCTGGACTGTCCTTCTGGCAGTGAAAGCCCTTGACTAGTCTTATGGGGGGCTCTCCATCAAAATCTGACCCTTTCACCAAAAAAACCTGGGTGTTGTAAGCATACAGCCCCATGTGGAGCAATGTGCGGAGGCAGAGGGAAACAGGCAGCTGGTTTCAGGTCATGCTCCTAAGTATATTGCTTTAATTCTTCAAGGGGCAATTAAACTCTCTGATCCAGTTTGCCCTTGCATGAAGCAGCAGTACCTCAAAGAGGCTCAGCAAATCTTTGCAGATGAAGTTAGTAAATTACATGGTATAACTGGAATGACACACAAGAGAAATAGGAAGTATTCTTATTATTCATTTCACGCCTCTAAGTATTTTTTCATTTTTTAGCTTACAGATCACCCTTTCTCAAAGCCTTTCTATAACCTATATATTATCTATACCTTTCTGTAACTTTCTATAAAAGTGTTTTTCTTTGTAAGTTACTACAGACTGGTCTGACTGCAACAGCCACACAACTGCATCTTTGCAGGAATAAATTAGGATTTATTAACCAAATGCCCCAGGTCCTAACAGTGTCATCATGTCCTCCTATGGACTGGCATGAAATTTTATTCACACTTATTGGCTCAAGATCACTGAAGCACAAAACACTGCAGACAGCTTTAATCCTGCACTGTAAATTAAATGCAATGCACAGAGCAAACTAAGCAGTAGAGAGAAGTGTGGGAATAAAATAACAAGAAATTTATTTTCCAGCAGAGCTTTGGGTCAAGCCCAGCCCTCTAGGAACATGGAATTGAGCAAACAGTAGAAGTACCTTCTACAGTTTGCAGATCTGACCCTCAAAATCTTTCTAATGTATGGGTTACTAGCAATTACTGTACAGCAAAGAGGCATATTAATGCTAGCCTTAAAAGCTCAGAATGGGCAACGAACAGATGAAAATACAGTTTTTACCTTATGCTTTTCTAAATCTGACCTTTCAGCACTAACAACTCAGCCTACAGCTGGTTTTCCAGCCAGCCCCTGGTGCCAGTGAAATTAATGAGGGTGGTATGAGCCTGCAGCTCTGGGCTGTAGTGAGGGTCAGGCAGTGGAGTGTTAAGGATGAGATGGAAATTCTTGTGGAATTCACATTCCTTGTTTTAAAGCTTGATATATATATGTGAAGGTATAAAATGCACAAAAATGGGGACCTCACCGAATTAAAAAAACAAACATAATGTCTTAGACTGCAAAATATGGGTACTGCGTGTTCTTGATAACATAGGAAATGGATACAAGCCAAGGATTATGTGCCTGCAGTTAAGAATTAAAATAAAGATGAAAACACCAAAATTATATGAAGAATACACAGAGAATTTCTCAATTAGCTCAGTTTCATTTGTATATTCAGCAGACACCAGTAGATTATTCACTGCTATTCTGAAGAGAGTGGCTTAGGGTTGAATACCTATCTTCATTACCACAACTCAGGAAAGTCTCCAAACAACCCTTAATGAGATAGCTGTTAGTTCGTACAATAGTTTTCTTAAAGAAAGCTCACTTTCCCATCTTCTGAAGCAGCCTAGCAGTAAATCCTAAAAAACCAAGTATATAGTTATAACAAACTGATAGGAGAGGAGAGAAGACGAGGGAGAAGGGATGGTCAGTGAAATAAAAATAATTTTTGGAGGCAACATATTTACTGTTTTGTTCCAAATCAATTATTTACTGGGTGAAAGAATGAGCCATACTAGGTTTACCTTTTATTTACTGAATAAGATTCTTCACTGGAGAGATGTCATTTCCTGACCCCTTCAACAAGAGGTGCAAACCCCACAGCAAACATACAGCATCCAGCAAACATACCCATACAGCTACACTGCTACTGCTGAAAGTGCCATTTTAAAGCCCAACCATGAGACAACATGAAGTTAACCCTCCTACTTCTATGGCGCAGCACACACACACACACAAAAGAAATAGAAGGACTGCTTATGGACAACAGTGTGTTCTGTGCACCTGGTCTGGTGTGAGCAGGTGGCACAACTTCATCATCTACTTGGACAGTGAGCAGTATGCTGGTCCTTAGCCACCACCTGCCACACACCAGCTCAAGTATTTTCTCTAGAGCCATGGCTTTGGTTGTTCTCTGCCAAGAAAAGGAGATCCAAACATAAGTAACAAAAATCTGTTTTAAAAAAGTCGGACAGCAGAACATTTCTACAATGGAACACAGGTAGACACAAACTCTTTTCACAAAATTCTAATTGACATTGGCTAGGTCAAAGCAAAGTGATTGCAATAGTATGTTAACACCTAAGTATTAACACTTAAAACACAATTCACAGAGGTCACATCAGAACATGTATAAACCAAGTATTTTCTGCACAAATGTTGACATCCTTTTCTTCCTGGGATACCATAATATGCACTGGCAGAGCCAGGGAGGCATATTTCAGCTCTTAACATCCTTGCCTGCTTCTGTCATGACCTTAGCTAAAAAACGCAGGCTAAATGAAAAGGTGTGCTGAAAGAACTTCTGCATTTCTACAAGGATCACGAAGAAATGACAGTAACTAATGATTGCCTGCTATTAAATACCTAAAAATAACCTAAAAATAAAAATATCTCTCGTGCTAGGAAACCCATGACTACAAAACTCAGAGGCCGATATGTATGTTGTACACTACTGCAACATAAACTACCAGAGATGAGTTTTCATGGCTTATGCTTGTATAATAAATAATGAAATAATTTAGCCATACAGTCATGTCATGTAGTTCAGCAACATGAATTTCAGTTCCAAAACTCTGGTCTCTGCACAGTTTTCCAAACTGGCTTCCGCTGGAGGGAACAAAACAGTGCAGCTTCACACAGAGAGCAATTTTGCTTCACTTTCAATACACACACAGAGGCAAAAAATAGAAGTAGGGATCTGACAAAAGACAATTTTTAAAGTTTGATTTGTCAGTGGAAAAAAACTCTGCTAAGGGAGTCAAACTGTATTTCAGGTCTATGTGGCAATATAATAAGCTTTAGCATCCTGGATTCAAGTACTTGGTTTATGGGTTTTCAGATCACAGGAGCAATAAATTACCAATTTTTGTGATTATCATCTATGAAAGGCAAAAACTACATAATGACTCAGTGGGTTTTATTACTGCTGCTATTCTAGGTTTTCTGTTAATTACAGATCTGGGAAAAATAAATGTTTTGTTATTGCTCTCACACGGTTCAAGGACTATAAGCAACAACGATAAACACAGAGGTGGGGAAACCCAGTAGAATTGCTTCATTTTTTTCAATGAAATCTATCTGTTTAAAGGTTAATTCTGGATTTTGAAGAAATGTAGCAGATATAGGTACTATTTATGGAAGTCCAGGATAGAAGGGATAGGAAAAAAATGATCACCAAAGAAACTGCTAAAGACAAGTTCTACTTTTGGTAGGTGTGGGGGTTTTTTTGTTTGTTTTTTGGTTTTTTTTTTCTTTCTGCATAATCTCCTATTCCACCAGCAGAGACATATAAAACAGACTGAATTAATGGACCTTTCTACCCACGAACAGATAGAGCATCTTTCCTGTGAGCTGCAGGTCCTGGTTATCTTGGAACATACAAAGTAAAAAAGAGATTGTTCTCCGCTAGTTCTTTCCTGTTGAAATTCTCACAGCTCTTGCAATAAAATTAATTAAAGGATTCAGAAGAACTTTTAAGATCCTGGATAAAGCCTGAGAAATAATTGAACTTGAGCAAAACAAATACAAAACTAAATACGTCCCAGAAGCTAATATGAGTACTAAATTCTCAGGTCTTAAACATCGAGGAATACTACAACAACTGATCTGATCTGTCAAATGTGAGTTAGTGGCACAACGAATACTTCTTCCTTATGTCTGTGCTACCTGAGGAAACAATGCCCAGGAGTTTCAGAGAGAGGAGCTGAAAGACAAAAAACTCCTGAGTACAGGAACATGACTTCACATCATGAAATGGTTCAAGAATCTATGCAAAAACTTTCCTTAGCAGATATTTTTATGCAACTCAAAATTCAAAATTGTACCCTTCAGAGCAGATGTTCTTCAAAATGTGCCATGACTTTAAATGGCAGAAAGTGGGATATTTTCCTGTAGCTAAATGTTTTGGATCAGATCAACATGAATGAAAAGAAGCGATAAATTATTGGACAGGAAAGGAAAGGCAAACAATATTTTTCGGTGTGAAGAATGAAGGATAAACACATTTTCCTAAGGAGCCGCCTTTGAGGTCCTGCTGCTTAAAATTGAAAGCTTGTAGAATCCACTTGCAAACCCCAACAAGTAACGGGGAAAATAAAATTGAATAAATCAGGTGAAAACAAGTGCAGAATGGAGCTGTTATTAGGCAATCTCAGTAGGCAAACTG